>NC_090741.1:135969184-136019184 GCF_036898095.1 Palaemon carinicauda | reverse complement strand
CTTCCAACTACTTTGCTGTCTTATGAAGCCCAGCTGATCGTGTGATGAACTAATCTATCTTTCGGAGTGCGAAGAAGTGCGAAGAGCATTCCCAAACCATGTCTTTCTACCCCTCATCATGGTCTTATTCACATAAGGTACTCGAGTAATCTCTCGTGAAGTTTAATTTCAATTTCTACCCTGTAATTTATTTCCCAATATCCTTCTGAGGTCTTTCTTCTCAAATCAAATAAATCTTCTTGGTATTGTTTCATTGTCATACCATGGCCTATATCCTTATAGTAATATCGATCTCATTAAGCTGATGTATAGGATGATTTTTATATGAAGTTTCAGTCGATTTGATTTCAGTATTATACCTACCATAGCCCTTGTCGGAATTGCTTTTTTTTCATCTTTCACTAAACTCTAATTCTAAAGACCCTGTATTGAAGATCATAATTCTTAAGAATTAGGTTATTCTACCTCATTAATCCTTTCTCCTTCCAATGACAATTAATCTGCCATTTTGTGGAAAGTCCCACGTTATTATAGTGAATTTAACTAATTCTGTTCATGGGCAAAGCTAGTGCAAAGTTAATGTTAATGGAGACCTATTAAATGAACCCCCAAAAGAATGAAGTCTATAGAATCTAAAGATTTCCCTCTGAACCCGAGACATTCATCCAATAGATGTTTAGTTTTGTGAAGAAACCATACGTTCTGTTGTTCACTAAAACATTCAGGCTTTTGGTCTACTGCTTTCTTACGGACATTTATCCTGATGTTTAACTGAGGTATGCTCTGTGGTAAGGACCCTTTTGCAGATAATGTAATGTTCGACTCAGGGTCGAACCCCGGGTTGTTCTTTATCCGACTCATTCCTCTGATAAAGGAAGTTAATTCCTAGAAGGGAGGAAAGGCAAAATTATGCTGGGATTTATAAATGGAAGCTCTCATCACCCATTTCTCTTGAAGTCCATATGGTAATTTACTGACGATAGGTTGGATCCCGGAGGAAGAGTCAAAGTAGGAGAGGAAACATCTGACTTTTGGATTTTCCTCATAGTGTTCTATTTCAGACAGTATAAGAAAGCTCATACAGGTTACTGTCTTTATTCATGAGTCTTGGAAACTGAGCAGGTTTGTTCTTGATGGATGCTTCCACCATTTCTGTGGAGCTGTACGCTCATCAAGTCTCTTCCACAGTCTTTTTAAGCCCCTGCTAAGGTTGTCTGATTCTGACAATCTTATACTTATGGCATGCTCTGACGACTCAGCTCCTAGCCATTTGACCGAAAGATCTAATTGTTCAAAGTCCAGCACCTCTGGTTCCCCGATGAAGCACTTAAAACTTGCTTTCCATACGTGGTAGGATTCTGCCATGTCATTGAAGTTAGTTAGTCGAAAAAATAATAATTCTTTGTGCAACAGAAATTTGGTTATTTCTCATGTAGAGCTGATATTCTGGTTGCAATTCACATGAGCCACAGGAACGTTTGACATCTGGTTTGGGCTAAGAAACTCTGGTATAACATCCTATTCTTGACTAGAAGAAGCATGTCTCAGTACAGGAGCAGTTGTACCCTCTGGAAGTGATGAGTCTATGTGTAAGACTGCCTGTACCACAGGTAGCAAACTCTGATTCACAGTTGGAATGAACACAAGAGCGTTGTAGTTAAGCTGAGCTGTTATGGAAGTCTGTGTCTTGTCTTACCAGTTAGTTGGTAAATCTGGCTGGGCTAGGGTGATTTTTAACAAAGTTTTACAAATGTTGCAGTTGGTCTCTAGTCTCACCAGGAAGATGGCTTATTGCCTGAATGTCATCACATTCAAGGAAATGTGCTTCAGCCTCTGCAGCGGCAGCTTCACTTTGGATCTCAAGAAGGTTCAAGGTGGCCTTCAGTTTTGCCTTCTCCTGATCAGCATGAGCATCTTCCTATTCAAGTTATAATTTTCTAAGCGTAACTTATTCTTCTAACATAGCCTCTTGTGTTAAGATCATTGCTTCTTTTTCTCCATAGGAAGTTTTTACCCTGTCGTCTACTTTTATGGCACACCTTCTCCATTGTAGACTTGATAAATCAGATCCCCTAGAGCTCCCACTTTCCGAAGTCCCGATTCACTTTGATGATCTTGATTTTGTATATTTTGCTCGTGTCATTCTGCGAAAGTGACCATGGAGCAATTTAATTGCAAGGTTCACGTTTGCTGAACGAACATCTGTGAGAAATGTACATGCATTAAGGTCCTTGATACTCTCTAGTGTTTTAATTCCTTCCAGAAAGGCTCCATACTTATCTACCGGAGTCTGGTGTCTGGTGTATGACTGTAGGAGTTTTTCCTGGGCCTTGAGCAACAGCTGAATGTCATTAGGTGGTGTTCTTACCTCCTCTAACTGGGGTTGTATCTCCAACCAGAGGTCCTCTAGTTGCTGACATAATTATCACGGCCCTCAATGTAGGGCTCCTGACCTCTTTTTGTCAGACTACGTGTTTTTCTAGTTTCAGCCTGAGCCTCTGGAATTTCATCTGACCACTTAGTGCCAGACTCTGGTCTCCTGATAATATCAGGATTCCGTTCCCCATCCGTAACTTTTGCGTTCTATTCTTCCTGGTCCATGATAAAAATTACTTGTTGATGTATGACCACCACTTAACACTGGTGAAACAATTGTCCAACTTTGGCACAAACACTCTATGTTGTGTACTGTCGTTGTAACTGCTACGAACAGGTTCGTTGACAAGACTAGTGCAGGACACGATAGGCAGGTTGTAGCTTTTTCCTTTTAGTGGCGCATTCCAATAAGTTTAAACACTTGACCTAGCAGAAACAAACAAGTGTATCAGGAGCTGATGTTTAATTGTTCTCTACTAATAAAGAAAGGCAAAAAACTGAAAATAAACATAATAAAAAAAATTCAATATGAAAAGTATTGTAAATAAAGTCTGATACTTTTGAAAATTTCCAAACAAAGCCATAAAATTGAAGATTATAAAGTATAAGTAAATTTCAAATTAAACAGTAGAAATTTCACAATTATAAAAAAAAGATCAAGGAATAGTTATATAATTTCACAAGAAAACACAAATTAAAAGGTTGTGGTTAGCCATAAGTTGTGTCATCAAACAAGTTGAACTATAGATATTTTAAAATGCCATATTCCTGTATGTAGGTTATAATATACTAATCTTCAGAAAAAAGTTTGTTTAACCTTTATAAGACTTTTTTTATTCTGACAAAGACCAGAAATCTTGGTCCTCCAGAAATTTAAACCTATCACAAAATATTAAAAAACGTAAACAGTCTGTTAAAAAACCACTCAGCAAGCATTAACATAAATTAATAATTTAGAAAAAGAATAATCAACACTGGATCTAAACAGTTTTCACAAAATACTCGAAATACGTATTACTTCAATCTACCAGGTTAATTAAAAATTAACGAAACATATATTAGGTTTCTACAGAAAATAGCAGTTGCCATCTCTCGACCATGTATGGAAAATATTTGTTTGTCAAAATTAACCATTCTTATAAATGCATTTATAATATATAATATAATTTCGATTTTATTGATCCACTGAAAAGGCACTAGTATTTTACTGTAGAACATACATTTTATATGTCTGAAAACCATTATATTTAATCAAATGAACTTAAATCAGTACAGTCGACTTACCCATTATAAAATCAAGAGGTGGTGCCTATTGACCTATTAATTCTAGATTGTTTAGTTTTCCCCCAGATATCTGGCATTCCATTGTAATTTATTATGTAGTGAAAAGCTGGGGTATGGTTGACATTGAACAGTAAGCAGTCTGGGTACTACGTCTGGCTGCAGTCTGCAAACCACTACATAATTTTGATGCTCAGACCCGGGAAATACCTACCTTTAGATATGGCATCGTCATTGACGTATGGCCAAAAGGCTATGAAGAGCCTCATTCGGGAGGTGGAGGGTCTCAGGTCAATTGTTAGTAACCTGGCGACTCAAGTGAGATCCCTGACTATTCAGGTGGCCACGCTAAATCCTTTTCAGCCGCCACCAACATCCCGCGTTTGCATTGAGGATACGACTACCGTTGCTATCAGTGCCCTTTCTATGTCACCAGTTTAGTCAAATTTGAATGATATGGCTATTATTGTAACTAGGGAGAGTCCAGTGATAGGAGATCTGCTGACCCCTCAAGGGTTCTCAGCGGTAATCCCACCTCCACCCGGCTTCTGGGAATCTCCTGCTTGGAATGAACCTTTTGCCTCCACATCTGTTCCAGCAACTAACCCTTTTAGTCTTCCAGGGACCTCGGCAAGACGACTAGGGGAGCAGGTCTTGGATGACTAAGTGATGTCTGGCAGACTGGGAAATGATCTAGTAGTTACGGCAGTGCAGTTCATGTCAAGAAAGGGGCCATCACAAAACATAGATGCCAGGCCAAGGACACAACCAAACCAGCCATACCCAAAATGACTTAACACAGGAGTCGACCAGTGAAGATTCTGTCAGTGAGAATTCTGGTGACAGTTCCAGGTCTAGTTCCATTGTCAGCTCAGCCGATATGGTCACCACTGACCATGTCTAGTCCTTCCAGTCAGACCACTGTCTCTCCAACCTGCTCCAGGGCCTAGACTTTAGGAAGAGCCCCAAGCCTTGGATCTTAAAGCTAGAGACTTTCTAGAGTTTTCCCGGTTCCTGAAGGATTTCCAGGACTACTGTGCCACTATATATGTCACAGGAAGCTCCAGTGGGTGGATTGCTGAGCTAGGAAGGATCGTGAAAGGGGAGAACTAGTAGGTTTTCTTGTCAATAGGGGATCCCGAGATCCTGTACTTGGACATGAAGGAACACCTCCTCGACTAGTGCATAAGAGCCCGAGAGAGACATGATGAAGGGAGCAAGGCTTTTTTTCTGCAGTGCCACCTGTGGAGAGGGCGACCTACTGAAGATTTTTGCCATGTGGTTGGCCTCCTTTTACGGGTGTGCATATTTTCTGCGTAGCTTGGACCAGAGAGAGCTGAGATGAAAGCTCTTCAAAACGGTTCCAAGCAAAGCTTCGAGTTGGCTTGAGCATTCTCTAGGTACTATCAAGGTCTCCACTGGCCGTCAGGCTACTTGGCACGATGTCTTACACCTGTAGAGTGTTCCGGACGATGCATCTCGTCAGCAAAGCCTTAAGGCAGAGAACTTGGCCATTAATGGTATGGGCTACTTATTGCATTGATCTTATACCAACACGGTTGCCATGGATGACCCCAACGGTTCACATGCACCTGACTGAGTGTATCCACACACTCCTCCTCTACCTGTCCCCAAACCTGCACCTCTGTAAGTGTGCTGGCCACCATCTTGCACCACACATATGTCTCCCTAGTTCCAGAGTAGATACTGTACTTGGTGCAAGAAAAAAGGGCACCTTGTAGACGAGTGTCAAAGATTCCTCAAACTGTGCATACACTGTGGCTCTGCCAATCATCATATCGCGCAATGTGGGCAACAAGCTCCACTGATGCACAGATCACCTGTCCAGAAAATAGCTACTGCCTACAGCCCTGGGAGCGAGACATCCTCCATCGAGCCTCCTCCTTGGTGGAAGGCTGTACCAGTGAGTGCTATTACAACTCCATTGACCTACTCTGGCTCGACCAGTAGCAGCGAGAACCAGAGTTAAAGTGAGTCTAGTGCTTTATCCAGAATTGTTGAGAAGAAGAAGAGCAGGGAACCAAAGACCAGGAAGACAACAAGAACCAGGAAGTATCACAGGGCGTTAAACACCAGACCTTCCGTATAGAAGATGGGCTACATTGAAAGAGAGTGTGAGTGATAGGAGGCCTGCTCCGAGTATTATGGTGGCAGCCTCGGAAATCTGAATTTCCATGGTTAGACCTAAACCTGAAAATGTTATTCACATTCATATGTCTCTTTCAGGATTGGCCATAGACAGTCTGTCCTTGTCATTGTCCAAAGATCCTCCAACTGACTCCTCCAGGGTGTATATTTGAATTGAGACTTGATTGAAAACCCTTTGTAGGATTAAGCTTGTACAGTTTTCTTGTATACCTCTCATGTAGAGAGTAGTGCAGGATTACCAGTGCCAGACGATACCCGACACCATTGGTCTAAAGGGTTTATGGCAAAGCGGACCCTAGATCTTAAGTACTTTACTTTTTACCACGATACATCAGGGAATGACATTCACCCAGAGTGTATTCCATGCAGTGGCTTTAGGGATTTTGGCTGAGCACGTAGTTCTTGGTTACCAGTTCTTGAGAGCATATGGTGTGAGAGTTGACTGAGCCTGAAATAGGCTGAGCATTGGTGGTACTCTCCAAATGCCTCTTTGGCAGTATTATGTCCCAATATGGGGAGCCTCTTATCCGCAAGTGCTTCAGGCACTTGTGGTCCATGCGGCATATTTAATCAGGATTGTCAGCATTGTGTACGTACTTGTACCTGTCACCGTGGATTTTCCTATAGGGGTTAAAACCTATTTTAGGAGTCCTGTTTGTCTGTCCAACTATTGGTAAGAGATGTATTATGATGGTGTCATGATAACCCCCTGTCTATCAAGAAAAGCTACAGTGATCCCTGGCATCCTAGAACTAAAAGATGGAAAAGCCTCAGTTTAAATCAAGGGTTCATCTGAAGAAAATGCCAATATCAAGAAGAGTGATCTCTTGGTGAAAATGTTCACCATGGCAATGTTGGATGCTCTTGTACCCTACCTGATAGCACAAGAGTGCAACCTGACACCGGTGCTGGATGATACATGGTCATATATTTGCCTTGTTAATGAGACTGTACTAAGCTAACTTTATATGGAGTACCATGTACTGTCAGGAGAACAGTTAGAGGGGCTGAGCAGTATCTGCACCAGATTTCTATACTATGTGTGAAGAGCCGAGAGAAAGGTTGGGACTCAAAGGCAGGAAGCAATCAACTGAGTTGTATTATTAAAGAACACTCTCCTTTATATACAAAACCTCAAGGCAACAGGAAAATACATGTTCGAGAAATGACAATGTTACATAGGCGACACATAGACATGTTTGTTCTGGTTCTTTTTAGTGCGAGGGAAGAGCGCAGATACAAGCATAATATATACAAAATAATTTATGTATGATCGTGTGACACACGGTTGGTACATGGCTCCCCCCCTAAAAATGACATACTGTACATGTTCAATAGGGCGCCCTGACCTAGAGAGGCGAACTGTAGGCGGGTCATCTGGCAGTAGATAAGCAGGTTTTAGACGATCAATGGAGACCCAGTCTTCTTTGAAACGAATGTTTAGTAGGAATGCTTTCGGACTGCGTCGGATCACAAGAAAAGGACCCGTGTAAGGGGGCGTTAGCGGTGGCTAGGTAGTGTCGTTGCGCAGGAAGACGTGCGTTGCAGAATGCAAGTCTGTTGGTATGTGATGCTTCGCTGGGGGATTGTAAGTCTGGCGGCATGGAGTAAATTTTCCCACGACGTGACGTATGCGCTGGAGATCGTCGGAGGAGGTTGTAGAAGGAAAAAACTCGGCAGGGACGACCAACGGGTCGCCATACACCATTTCAGCTGCCGAGACGTCGAGGGCGTCTTTAGGAGTGGTCCTTAGTCCCAGGAGGACCCAGGGAAGCTGAGTAAACCAGTTGCAATCCTTGCAGCGGGACATCAAAGCTGCTTTGAGGGTGCGATGAAAACGTTCAACCATTCCATTGGCAGCGGGGTTGTAGGCTGTTGTCAGATGTAGGGTGATGCCCAGGAGATTCGCTAATGATGTCCACAATTGAGAGATGAAAGTGGTTCCCCTGTCAGAAGTAATATGCTCAGGGATACCAAATCTTGAAATCCATCCAGAGAGTAAGGCAGATGTACATGAGGCGGATGTTGCAGTTTCCATGGGAATGGCTTCAGGCCAACGAGTGGAGCGGTCGATGACGATAAACAGGTAATGATGTCCTTGTGATGTGGGTAGGGGGCCTACAACTTCGACGTGAATGTGTGCGAAACGACGCTGAGGTTGAGGAAATGTGCCCGCTCCTGAATCCGTGTGTCGATGTACTTTGGAAGTTTGGCAAGAAGTACAGGCACGGACCCAATCCTTAGCATCCTTAGAAATGCTGTGCCCTATGAACTTTGCCTTCAGCAGCTGTGCAGTAGAACGGCACGAGGGATGTGAAAGGCCGTGAATTAAATCAAACACCTGGCGTCGCATGGGAGCAGGAATCCAAGGTCGGGGTCTACCAGTACTGACGTCACAGAGGAGGGTGGTGTTGGAGTCTTCGAGGGGAAAGTCTTCCCAACGGAAGGACGTGCAGGATGTCCTAAATGCTTGATACTATGTATCCTGTCGTTGGGCTTCAGCCAGGGCGTTGTAATCCAATCCCAGTTGAACGGCAGCCAACGTGTTTCTTGACAGGGCATTGGCAACGGGATTAATTTTCCCAGGGACGTATTGAAGGGTGCAATTGTATTCAGCCACGGCGGAGAAATGTCGGCGTTGACGGGCGGACCAGGTGTCAGACTGTCGAGTGAAGGCGTGCACCAGAGGCATGTGGTCTGTGCGAATGACGAAGGGCGTACCTTCCAAGAAATGACGAAAGTGACGGACAGCCAAGTGCACCGCCAGCAATTCTCGATCGAAGGTAGAATAACCCGATTCTGCCTTGGACAGTTTTCTGCTGAAGAAGGCCAATGGGCGAGGCGAGCTGTTGACCACCTGCTCGAGTACTGCACCAATAGCGACGTCGCTGGCATCGATGGAGAGAAGGAGAGGGGCATGTGAGATAGGAAAAGTGAGAGCCGTAGCAGTTGATATGGCCTTCTTTGCATTGCAGAAGGCTGCATCTTGAAGGGGACCCCACTTCAGGTCCTTTGGCTTGTCCTTGAGGGAGGCGTAGAGGGGAGCAAGAGTGGCTGCAATGGCCGGCAGAAAACGGTGATAATAGTTGATCATACCCAAAAATTCCTGCAGAGCTTTGACGGTCGAGGGCACGGGGCAGTCCTAAACGGCTTCTACCTTCTTAGGGAGGGGGTGGACTCCTTCAGGAGTGATGCGGTGCCCTAAGAACGACACTTCGTTTGCGCCAAAGGTACACTTGTCGTACCGGACTACAAGGCCGTTTTGTTGCAGGCGGTCGAGCACGGTGAGCAGGTGACGGAGGTGTTCCTCTTTTGAGGAGGAGAACACAAGTATGTCGTCCATATAACATACAGAGAAAGGGAGGTCCCCTAAGATGCCATCCATGAGACGTTGAAACGTGTCCCCAGCATTACGAAGGCCAAAACAGGAGTAATTGAAGGTGTATGTACCAAACGGAGTGGTGATGGCGGTCTTGGGGATGTCTTCTGGGTTCATAGGCACCTGATAATACCCCTTCAGGAAGTCGAGCGTAGAGAAAACCTTTGCTTTGTGCAGGTAGGAGGTCACGTCGGCAATGTTTGGGAGGGGGTAGTGATCTGGTTCTGTTTGCATGTTCAGGCGCCTGTAATCCCCGCACGGAAGGAGGGAGCCGTCTTTCTTCAGAACTATGTGTAAGGGTGACGACCATGTGCTGGAGGACTTTTGGCAAAGGCCCATTTCCTCCATTTCGGCGAACGTCTGTTTGGCGGCTGCCAATCGTTCCGGTGCCAGACGTCTGAATTTTGCAAAGATTGGGGGTCCCGTCGTGTTGATATGGTGATAAATACTGTGCTTGGCAGGAACCGTGGGCGTTTAGCGAAGTTCTGGACGGAAAACTTCCGGGTAGAACGTGAGGAGGTGGGCGTAGGCATCCGTGGTTGCGCTGATGTGGAGAGCGAGGTTAGAGGGGGCGGGTTGAGGAGGTGTCGACAAGTACAAGTTTGCGTTGACCAATCGTCGGTGGGCGACATCGACCAGAAGGTGGAAATGAGAGAGGAAATTCGCACCGAGGATTGGCATTGTGACGTCAGCAACGAGACACTTCCAATTGAATTTACCGTTTCAGAACGATAATGTGAGGCTCTCGTAACCGTAGGTTGGTATCGCAGATCCATTGGCAGCTACCAAGCAGACGTCGGCAGATGTAGACAGACTACGTCGTGCCTTGAAGAGTTTCCTTGGCAAAACAGAACGACAAGCACCCGTGTCTACCAAAAATAGCACGCCCGTAAAAAGAAAAGATTAGAAACACGGGAGGTCACCACCACGAGCGAAGGCCTACTTACACGTTTTTTGGCCACTGATAATCCTTGGCACATTTCTTCACGGTTGCCCCGAATCTGGAGTGGTAGTAGCAAAACTGCGGCGGATGGGAGGTAGTAAGTGGCTGTAGAAGTCGTTCGTTGGGGCGCGAGCGATTGGTGGGTGGTGGGCGGCTTTGTCGCAGCTTCGGCACATCACGGGGTAGGCGTGTATGTCCTACGGCATTCATGTCAGCTTCGGTTGACGTTGAATAGGCATCCTCTTTGTCAGGGGTGGAGGCGTTGATGGAGGTCTTGATGTGGCTGTCCATAAGGGCGTCGGCTTTGGTCATCAAGTCCTTTATGGGTAAACTATCGACATCGGGTATGGCAGCGCGCATAGGTCCGGGTAAACGGCGTATCCGAAGGGCACGAAGTAGGTTCACCTCACGAGGAGAGCCGTCTGCGGCAGGTTGAAGGCGAGCGATACTGGTCATTTCCCTGAGGGCAAGCGAAGCCCTTTGGTCCCCCAACGGTTGTTGCGAGAGCTGAAAAAGCTTCGCTATACGGGCAGCTGGCGACGGCGAGTACTGCTGCAGAAGGTATGTTTTGAGGGCGTCATACGCTATTGGGGTGTCTCCATGTTCACAAAGCCAGTCGGATATTTCTGGGAAGGTGTCCTCGGGTATCGCCGCGAGAACATAATCATAATCTGCTTTGGTGGTTCAGCGAGTCACGCCCCTGATGCGAAACTGGACTTCTGCGTGCTGAAACCAAGCAAACGCCTCTCCGCTGGCAAACGATGAAAGTTTGAATGGAGCGGCCGTAGCGCCAACTGCCGTAGAGTCTGTCATAGTACCCACGATGGAGGGGCGAGGGGGTGGGGGTGGAAGGCGGTGGAAGCGAGTCGACTTCCGGGGTCACCAATGTGACGAGCCGAGAGAAGGGTTGGGACTCAAAGGCAGGAAGCAATCAACTGAGTTGTATTATTAAAGAACACTCTCCTTTATATACAAAACCTCAAGGCAATAGGAAAATACATGTTTGAGAAATGACAATGTTACATAGGCGACACATACACATGTTTGTTCTGGTTCTTTTAGTGCGAGGGAAGAGCGCAGATACAAGCATAATATATACAAAATAATTTATGTACGATCGTGTGACACACGGTTGGTACATATGTATAGTCAGAGGTGAAGTCTACCCATATTTAACTATGCGGTAGTGAGAGCCAAAGATATTAACTTTTCTTTTGTCCTTGGTAGGAATCTATTGGATGTATCCTACCTGACCCTGGATTCAACATGAAAATGTTTGGCATATGACCACACTTCTGTTCTTCAATTGTTTATCAAGGCACTTCCAGTCTCCACGCTGCATACCAAAACCACTGTCATGAAAGTGACCGACCCTGAACTTAATTGTGGAGTGTTTTCCGGGAATGCTCTTCCATCCTTCAATCAGGTGGTCTAGATCCAGAGAGATCATCGATATATTCAATCTGTAATTAAGAGGATCTGCTCTGGAGTTCCTACATCTCAGATTCCACGCTCCTATCAGCCTTAGAGAAGATATTTGTCTGACCTGGAAGTGTACCAGGGTTTGCTATTGAAGCAGAACCCAGATGGCTCTGCAGATCTGGTAGTCACCTTTAATGTCCTGATTCACCTAGCTGCATAGGCACACCTCCAGAATGCCCCCTGGGGGATCAGAATAATAACCGCAATGTTTCGTTGACCTATTGGTTTAGTGTAATCAGGGATGTGTGCTGGACGTGTTGAGAATATCAGACCTTTTGAACTGGTTGCTATGGATCTGGTGAGTCTCCCTAAAACTAGTCTTGACTTTATTGGGTGTGTGATAGTAGTCGACCATCATTACAAGTGGGTGACGGCAGTACCCATAAGGAATAAGAACAGCATGATATGCCAAGAACTAGAAGACCGAGTTTTTCCTTTTATTCCTCGTGTTCCAGTATGGATATTGACTGATAACGACCCTAAGTTTATTCACAAGGAATTTACTGAGTTGTTGGAGCGGTACAATGTTGTATATGTGGAAACAACTACGTATAAACCCTCTAGTAATGGTGCAGTTGAGTGGGTCAACCATACTATTGGTGAGTTATTAAGGGGGATTTCTGGGTAATCACGGAAATAGGACCAGTATTCATCTCAAGCAGTTTTCAGCTGCAACCATTCCCACACACTGAGATTGGTTGTATTTCAGCTGAGAAGATACTTAAGAGTGCTCACGATGTTGATAGTATGCTATTGCTGTCAGTAGAAACGAGAGACCCATCGGCCAAAGGTCATCCTTAGTAATAACCGTTTAAGGAGAGTTCTCTGATTCTTAAAGTGTACCAATTAGGGAACCTTTTGTCAAAAAAGCTCATCCCCAGGTTTGTGGGGGTATTTCGTGTTACTGAGGTACATGAGAGTATGGTCAACTATGAGCTGCAGAGACTGCCTGAAGATGAATTGGTGTAAGCTCACCATATCTAGTTAAATTTCCGCTTTTAACCGCCAGATTATCTTAGGAAGAACTTCCTCTGGTATCCCAGGGGTCCTGATCCTGTTATCCTCCATGGGTTTGAGATTTCTGTTAATTTTCTAGCATTCCGTTGTTGGAACCATTTTCCGCTGGATCCAAGAGTTCCAGTGTAGACTTATCAAGACCTGTTAGCACTGTTTCTAACTCAACAGGATCGATTTATACTCACTACGACTTTCTTGGCTTTCTGCCACCCGATTGTGACGAAAAACTGTTGCCATGAAAACACACCTTTAGTGGATTTAGTCCATCATGGACTAGGTGAAAAGAAACAGATCCTGAAATACGCCTTGTAAGCCTCGTCTCACTGATCAGACAAAAACTGATTAGCCTCAGAATTCAAACCCTGACCTTCTGATTGAGCATTGAAACATGGGTCAGAACTCGAGAGTGAAGTGAAGTTTATCTAACTTGAACGTGACAGCTCTTTTTAGGGTCTTGAAAAAGATCTTTGCTCTGATTCATCGCCTGATTTTTTGGTATTTTTCATTGTCTTCGTCTGGGTCTAGGGATTCTCTATCTAGTCTGTAGCAGAGAATGTCTGTAACACGAAACTCTCAACTGTTATGACCGGTTTTATTAGTAATTTTTTATTCCCATATTGGGGTAGTTAAAAGGTTGGGAAACAGGACACCATATGTGAGGAAAATGGTATTGAATCACGGTTTGTGTAACTTTTGTTTATTGTAAAATAATAATAATAATAATAATAATAATAATAATAATAATAATAATAATAATAATAATAATAATGCTATGATATGACACAGAAACCGGAATTGGAAGAATGTGGTTAAACGAATCTCTTTCTAGCAATTTCGTGTGCTTTTATTTAGAAAAAGATAAAATATACTTATGGTGCTATAAATAACATTTAAAGATTTTCTTCATGGAATAAAATATCTATAACAATTGTTTTCGTTACAGAATTATGTATATATATATATATATATATATATATATATATATATATATATATATATATATATATATATATATATATATATATATATAAATACATGAAAGTAATATTTAAACAACATAAAAATTAATCTAGTAAAGGTTTGTAGAATGTTTATCGTAGTCTGGTGATTGGAAATATAACATTCTTTGTCATTCAATAAAAATAGAAAAAAAAAGAAAAACACTAATTCAATCTGTAAAACATCTTACCAAGTTCTCCAAGAAAAAAACTCATACACAGGCATCTACTTGTATAACATTGAATTTTTTTTTCTTTTTTTTATCGAATGATTTAACATTTGAATCATGTATCTTTCTCAGAGAAAAGTAACGTATAATATGTAAACTTAAAGGTTCCCATAACCAAAGAAGTGGGAAAAAGACTATGATATACAGATAGAGGAATATATATATATATATATATATATATATATATATATATATATATATATATATATATATATATATATTAATATATATATATATATATATATATATATATATATATATATATATATATATATATATATATATATATATATATATATATAATATATATATATATATATATATATATATATATATATATATATATATATATATATATATGTATATAGACAAAATGCAACTTTTAGCATATGTATATTTTTTATTATATGCGCCTCTGCAATAAGTTTATTATTATTGATATGTAGAAAATGATATGTAAATCACAGTTTCTGAATATGTTTTCCATATCATAAGAGTATATAAAAAATTATAGTAAAAGAATATACAGAACCTCATCAGATAATTAATTATGTATTAATGAAGTCTAACAGAGAAAACAAGAGTAATTTTATGCTAATTGAATAAAATTAATGGAATGGAAGTAATTCTTTAGTGTAAACTCGTTCTACCAGTAACCCTTTATAAAATCTGGAGGGGGAAATGAAAGCGCATTTAACAAGAGAGCAAAAAGAATGGCACTGCAACAGAGGATTAATTGTCCAACCGGAAAATCTTTTCAGCGTAGAGGGAGAGGTAAATATATAGCGCAATATAGAGGAGGAAAAGTATTTAGCAAATTTTAAACAAGAAACTAAAGCGGTAAAACTTTAATTAAATTAAAACTGGAATTATCACAAAAATAACATTACTACAAAATTTTAACATTAAATTGTTAGCTAAAATGTCCGCTCAATTATATTACCTAAGTTAATAGATTCACGGTGCTGTGTGAGAACCATAAAAAAAAAGACAAAAAAATATGGAAATATTCAAGTATTCTTTTTCTCACTATCTTTTATGGTGAAAAAAAAGAATCTTGCTCGACTTCCTCCAGATATTAATTAAAAAAAAAAGAATTGATAAAATTTTAATTACATCTCTTGGCATATATATATATATATATATATATATATATATATATATATATATATAATATATATATATATATATATATATATATATATATATAAATATATATATATATATATATATATATATATATATATATATATATATATATATATATACATATATATATATATATATATATATATATATATATATATATATATATATATATATATATATATATATATATATATGTGTGTGTGTGTGTGTGTGTGTGTCTGTGTGTGTGTGTTTGTGTGTGTTTGTAAGTGTGTGTGTGTATGATATGTGAATATGTAAGAATACCTTCATATATTAATATGGTTTTTGTATGTTGTTAAATAGAGTTACCCTGGTCTCTTTTACTTTGAAAGAATTCTTCTTTGTAGGTCGATGGTATTCATACAAAACTTGTTTCAAGAGGCGTAAATAAAATACCAACCAGATGTTTGGAGGTCCACAGCAGTTCAAGTTTTCTCTAAAAAAACAATGGTCTGGCCCAAAAGGATTTACTGAGGTGGATTATACTTCCCTACAGATCTATGGAAAAAAAAATATGAGGTAAACGTGCTGGTTATAGACAGCTATCCGTGTAAAGGAAATTGTTAGAGATTAATATGACTGATATGATAGTTTACATTTTTACCTTTATTTTCAGTCCATTATAAACCTTCGTTTATTTTCTTTGTATCATGAATCATAATGAAAACACTTTTTTAACCCCCCCGTCACTCAGCCATATCTTAAGTAGAAGGTTTATTACTTTCGCCAGAAGGTTATCTTATGAGAGGAGTGTATTATTCATTTATGTTTTTATGTTTTTGTCTTTTTTATTTAAATAACTCCAAAACTATTTTACCGAATCACATGAATGTTTGGGGGGAATATTGACCTTCGTCCTAAGGCCATTTGATTAGATTTTGGTGTGATTGGGCCAAAGGTCAAGGTAACGAGAATGTCAGTATGTCTTTTTGCCATATCGTGGTTAGTTATTACCGAATTTAGATGAAACTGGTTGCAAACTGTGTATAATTGAACTGCCTATCTTATGATATGCAACTTGATCAAGGTAAAGTTTACAAAAAGGCAAAGAAAACTTTTTTCTTTATCGTGGTGGAATCTCAGGAAATGCTGTGGAAGGATGGGTCATTTTCCAAGGACAATTAGATTATTATCTGGGAGGTAAATAACACTCCCATATTTTTTTTCTTTTTTCATATCGTGTTCATAGAATATCTTCGAAATGTAGAGATTGCTAATAAAATACAGAGAAGTATAATAAAATTAAATACTTCATCAACAACATGAACTTATCATTTTGCCTTTTTCACAACTCCCTCAATCAGTCCAAGAACGGTGTCATGTGGCCTATATTCCAGGAATCCAATACATCCCCTAAAATAAAACAGAATGACTCTATATTACGGTAGAACCTAGGTTAAAGTTCTACATTAGGGGAACAATAAAATATGTAAATACATCAAGTAAAATCTGTTTTTAATTTTAGTTGTACCTACTAACTACTTTTTTGGAGGGGAGGAGGTGTATGAATTGTTAATTGGTACACAGTTAAAAAAACCGTAATTTTAATCTTACATTTTCCTTAAAACTATGCTACTCTCCTTTGTATTATAGTAAAGTACAGACAACCGTAATTTTAATTTTATTTTGTTATTCTATTTTACGGTATGGTGACCCTAATATCACTCATTTACGTCAATATTTCGTTTTTAAAACGGTAAATACCTGTCAAAATTTATTCCAGGATTTTTACCATTTCTTTAGCGCGAATATTTTACCGTGTATATTACCTTTGAAAAAAAAATCGTTGGCAATATGTACTAAATAAAAACATCTGTCATTTATTGAGATTAAGTTGGTGGTAATATGTGGAAGAGAAATTTATAGAGATCATGGGGGAATTAGATTTATATTTTATTTTATTTATTTATTTTTTTTTTTTTTTTATCAACAAATTCTTTAAGGATGATGTATTTTATGTCTCTTGAAAGAAATTTCAAAATTTTTCAAAATTTCTATTGGGAAATGACAAAAAAAATATTGCCCGACTCTAGCAATCAATTTAATGCAGAGAGAGAGAGAGAGAGAGAGAGAGAGAGAGAGAGAGAGAGAGAGAGAGAGAGAGAGAGAGAGAGAGTGGGGATTGGAAGGCAAAATGAGAATTAAACTGTCACTACGAGCAATTAATATGGGTCGTGATATTAGCTTTTATATGGATAATTACTTTTTGTTAATTCTTGTAACTATTACTCCTTACCTGAACTATATGAAAAAAAAAAACAATGAACTGAATATCTATAATATGAATGTTTTTTTTTTATAATGATGATTTTGTAGCCATCAATAATTCAAAAGATATCGAATGTAACATTTTATATATTAGTGAAACATCTTCCCTTAGGTTTTTCATATTATTGATATTTTGAATAATAATATCAACATTTTCATGAGGATGAGGATGATAAAATTATTATTATTATTATTATTATTATTATTATTATTATTATTATTATTATTCAACAGTGTTTTTATCGCTAATAATTCAGCCATTTTTTTTAGTGTTTGCTCTCAAAGCTGATCAGCCGTAGGATAAATAATGGGGGAAGTATAAATCAAGAAAATCGTGATGGTGCAAGCAGCCCTTCCTCCGCACGAAGCCAAATTAATTAAAACGATTGCTCTTCGGGATGTCATAGCCACTGTATCAGTGGCCTTCAAATTTTTGTTGGAAATCTCTAGTGTAGGCGAGAGTCTGTTCAGTAGTTTTTGAGATCCCCATTTCATCTGAGATAGCTGCACTTGGGGGTCATGAGACAACATAAACAGTGCAATATTAGTGACCTTGACCTTTACCTCTAGGTCAAGGAACAATTTTGCTAATTATGTGTGGGTTATTTTTCTAAGAATTGCCCAAGCAATGCTAATGTTCTCTAGGTATTATTATTATTATTATTATTATTATTATTATTATTATTATTATTATTATTATTATTATTATTATTATTTACATTGAATATTAATGACCTATTCTTAACAGTTATAGGATTAACTTTTATTGATAACTGGTTTAGAAAATTTCTAAAAGATTACTATTCAACTGAAATAACCAATTACAACACTCAACTTTCTTTCAACTATGCCATAATTTTATCAATATATACTTTCTTTATATTATCAAAAACGAAACTGAAGTATAAGCTTATTAATTATGACCCTGTAATCTTAATTATGAAAAAACAATATAGTCCACAACTATTTTTGAGGTCTAAAATATTTGTATCCAACCAGCCTGCAAAACTGGATATAGATGATCGATATCTGGCAGTTTTGTTTATGTGGAGAGTGTCTTGGAAATTCGATCAAATGCCAAAGGAATTCTTTTACACTTTTTTTTATTTAATGTTTCAATGTTTCTAAGGCATTGGAGTACTTGTGATTATGAATATCTTTTATTCCATGAAATTCCTTCATATATTACCATATCTTAGGGCAGTTGTGGCGTTTTTAACGACTTGTGATCGACAGATAAGGGTTAGAGCTCTGCTCTAACTTGTTAGTTCCTTTAGTGTCTGCAACCGTACCATCCTTGTATGCTAAGGATGAAGTGTTTTGGGGAGCATATTGGTCTACCCTCTTAGTTATTAGCAGCCATTACCTGGCACTCTATGGTCATAGATTGTGTTAAAGGGGTCTTGGCTTCAGATTATATGATATATGTTCAGCTTTTAGGTCATTGTTCTGCTGGCTAGGGCAATGTCACTGTCCCTTGCTTCCGCCATTCATGAGTGGCCTTTAAACCTCTAAATTGCATATGCCTTTTGTATCATAAACTCGAGAGAGAGAGAGAGAGAGAGAGAGAGAGAGAGAGAGAGAGAGAGAGAGAGAGAGAGAGAGAGAGAGAGAGAGGATCAGAATCGATTTTAGTACTTCAACTAATGTCACTCTGGCCATCATAATCTTAACCATTGATATGTCCTAACGAAGGCAATATATTTATGTAATATTGCGTATGTTAAACTATAGAAATGATAACCAGCTATGATATAACTAGAAATTAAGAAAAAAGAATATCGATAAAATTAATTTGAAGTGTTTCACGTTTATCTGAGACACAAAAATAGAACAATTAAATAAAAAAGCACCTTTAGGTATTTTTTTTTTTTTTAGAATTTTATTAGGGAAAAAAATCCAAAACACCTTTTCCGCTAAGCTTGTTCAAGTAAAATAGCGACAAATTAATGATATGTTTCGCTATTTTCCTAGGCTCTTTTTCTCTCCATATCCTCTTCAATCTAAAAAGAAAATATCTTTTTAACTTCTCAGCTTTTCCAATCCACATCTTTCGGCTTTTTTTCTATCATGTGGAATGAACAACATGATAAAGTTTTTTGTGCTTCGGGATTTATATGCAGACGGATAACCATAGACCTATTCACGTGCATTGGCAGCTCAGGAGAAATCCATAAACTTATTGACTAAACTTCTCCATCACAACATTTTATGAGAAAAAGGGTCGGATTTATTTTCCCTTTTTTATGTGGTACTATATTGGTATAATTTATACAACTGACTCCGTTTATTTACATGAGTTTTATTTTATGTGACCGTAAATATTTGTATTTTCAAATCGGTAACAAAATATTACATCTAAGTAATTGATCCACCATAGATTCTCGGTGATGCAGAAAAGAAAGTTATGAAGATTTGGTTCTTTTACAGAGGGAAAACATAATATAGATAGCCGATAAAAAAAAAATAAAAAAAAAATAAATAAAAAAATAAAAAAAAAAATTATTGAATTACCATATTAGGATTTTACTACGAGTTTCATAAAACTATAGTAATGGCTATATTATAACACTTTTCATCTTATTCCCAATCACTTTGAAATTATATCAAAAGTGATTTATAAAGTACGAGATTCAAATGAATGTTCCATTTACAAATCATAAAAGTGTCCCTAATTCTTCAAGCCATAGTAACCGGCTTATACAGCGTTAAACTCCATAACCATTTTCAAGTCATGTATCGTAGTTGGCAAGGTGATAAAAATCTACATACAACAATTATTTTATTTCATGTCTAGTTCTTCCTTCACAACAGGACACACAAATTCCTGTAATAGGAAAATTGTCATTTTATTTATATTCTACTATTAATTTTGTTGTTTTTATTAGCATGCTATATTAAAAATTTCCATCGTTACCTTACGTATTGACACATACAGATCGAAAAGTATGGTAGCTAACAACGCAAAATCTTTCGAAGACCAAAACTACAATGCATGAACAAGGACAGTAAGATACAAGTCCAGTTTTATTGGGAAATTACCTAAAAAAAAGATATAAATTAAATATTTTTAACTTCATTCATTACGATACCCACTGGATTACGTATGGCTTTGTAGAAATTTCCATGTTTATCGTAGGAGAAAGTAAAATATTTATGGGTTTCCTGTAACCTACCTAAAAAAGACAGAAAAACAATGTAATTATATACCTACCTAAAGAAAGACAGAAAAACAATGTAATTATGAATATATATATATATATATATATATATATATATATATATATATATATATATATATATATATATATATATATATATATATATATATATATATATATATATATATATATATATATGATAAACTTTGAACATTTTAACTTGTTTTATCATATTTTAAATAAGCCATATTTTTTAAGAAATTAATGTCTGGATTCTTTTAACGACCTTGGGATCAGAGTCTCGAGGTGAAATCACTCAAAGACAATTGCATCTGTCTGGCCGGGATTCGAACCCTGGTCCAGGATGCTTGTATCAGAGTGACCGTACCATTTAGCCAGGAAGAAAAAAAAAAGTCAATGACAATTTTTCTGTACATATACCTGTCGAATTCAGGTTTTTGTACTTAGAATTTAAATCATCACATCTTCATCATCGTAGCTAAGTGGTAGGTTTGTAACTTGGCATTGGATTAATGATAAATTTTGCATATATAAATATTGTTTTTGTTTCAAATAAGCCATATATTTTAATGAATGAATGTCTGAATTCTCTCAACGCCCCAGAGATCAGAGTCTCAATGCTAAATTACTCAAAGACAATATCATCCACGTGGCCGGGAGTCGAACCCTTGGCCATGATGCTTGTATGGCAGCGATCGTACCATTTAGCAACGAAGTTTTTTTGTACATATACGTGTCAAATTCAGGTTTTTTGTATTTGAAATTTAAATCAACCCATCTTCACCATCGTAGCTAATTGGTAGATTTGTAATTTTGCCTTCTATTAATGATAAATTTTGCACATCTAATCTTATTTTTGTTTTTCATATTTGAAATACGACATATATTTTATTACAATAATGTCTTGATTCTCTTAACCACCTTAGGAACAGAGTCTCAGGCGAAATCACTCAAAGACAATAGCATCTAATTGGCCGGGATTCAAACCCTGGTCCAGGTTGCTTGTATGCCATTGACCGTACTATTTATATAAAAGTCGATGATAACTCTTCTGTACATAGACTTATCAAATTCAAGTTTTTTGTACTAAGAATTGAAATCACCCAATCTTCACCACCGTAGCTAATTGGTAGGTTTGTAACTTTGCATTCGATTAATGATGAATTTTGCATATTTAAACATTTTTTTTTCATATTGAAAATAACCCATATATTTCAATATATTAATGTCTGGATTCTCTTAACGACCATGGGATCAGTCTCGAGGAGGAATCACTCAAAGATTACGTATATATATATATATATATATATATATATATATATATATATATATATATATATATATATATATATATATATATATATATATATATATATATATATATATAAATATATATATATATATATATATATATATATATATATATATATATATATATATATATATATATATATATATATAATGGATTTTGAGCGAAGCGAAAAATCTTTTTTTGGGTGAGATAGCCATTTCGTCCTGATGGAAGTTCCTTTAGGGTAGCTTCCTAGGGTATATTTGACTACGGTGATATTCCCAGAGAATTTACCTTAAGGTATCCAGAATTCTAACTCCTGGAGCGAATATCCCTAAATTAACTTAACATGGGATATCGTGTAATATCAGATGACGTACTTCATGACACGCCACATAGCTATCTTCACCCCGAATAGAATTAACACTTCGAGGGGTCAAAGTGGCAAGAAAACGAAAAACGAGAATGAAAGGAGAGCCATTAATAAGGTACCTCTCCCATCCCGCTTCGCGTGTGTACACAATGACGCCGACGGCGCCATCTTCATTCCTTGTAGCGATACATGAGGTGCTAGAGATACTGCAATATAGGGAGGGGTCCTATAGCCCTTTTTATAAAAAGGAAGGGCGGGTCCATCAGGACGACATGGCTATCCCACCCAAAAATAGATTTTTCGCCTCGCTCAAAATCGGTTTTGTGGGTTCAGGCCATGTCGTCCTGATGGAAGTATACCAGAGCGTTACTGTATCTATGGATTCTCAAATCGTGCCATACTCTCAAGAAAGTATTTCCTGGTCAGCATAGACCTAGAGTCCTATGATGTTACCGTCATACATCATTTCATCTAAGCATAAACCATGTTAGTGCTTCCTGCCCCCTACAGGGAAGAATCATACTCAACTCTGGAAAGTCTCACCCTATATGTTATAAAGCAAAGTTTTTATAAGAACCACCAATGTCAGTATGAAATACCGATAAGTCCCCCGGTGTGCCTGTTCTTATCACTGGATTGGACAAAGGTTAATATCCATGTAGGAATAAATTTTGCAAATCCACCAGCATCCCTATAGGGTATGAAGTCTTTCCTTCTTGGGGAAAGAATAAACCAATGAATGTTTGCTTGTAGCAAGGAACATGTTAAAATTATCCAGAGTTTTAAGAGTCATGCTAATACTTTTTCTAGTAAAATGACATAGGCGAATAAGACGTGAGGTTCACAAAGAACTAGTTTATTGAAAATCAATAAGATATATATTAGTTAATCAACAATTATAATATCATAAGATGTGGATGAACAAATAAATAAGCATAAGGATCACAGTAAAACAGAAAATATTGTTTCATCTGAAAAGGAAACATATATGCACCACTTTTAATATCAAAATATTAATATTATTATTATAGTCTGTCTTACTACTCAATCACACTAGCGTCAGAAACGCTTAGCACACGTGTCTGCACTCATGCTTGGTTTACCTTTGTTTATGGAACAGTTGATAAGGACACCTTAGTGGCCTAACACTTAGTGTGTAGAAACAGTCCGTGACTACACACCCACCCTTGAATTAATCGTCCCAATTAATTTCACTGTTCCTCGCAGAATTAAACAGCAGGTTTAACAACACTGCCTACTGCTACCACAGACCTCTTCAGTTGCTCCACTTGCTTCGCATAGTGTCTAAAGAATACTCTGGATGACTTCCAGCCAGTGCATGAGCGAAGGTGTTCGAAATCCATATTATTAAAGAAATTTATGGAAGAGGCAACTTTTCTTGGATCATGACCTGCGGGTGTACTATCTGAATCCACTCTGAGAATAAAATAGGTGATTTTCGCCCTTAGTTGCTTCAGAGATAAATTTGAGCCTGATTTTTCTCCCCTAAACAGCTGTCCTTCCCTAAAGCCTGAAGTTCTACGAAGATAGACCTTTAGGCACTCCACTGGACATAGAGATGCCTCTTCCTTCAGAGGGAAGATTCTCCAAGGACCCCACCTATTGGTGGGTAGCTCGTTCTTGGCAAGAAACGTTGGGTCTGGAAAAAGGTTCAGTTATCCCCCATCTAACAACTGAACATGACCTTCCTCTCTCGAGAGAGCTACTATTTCACTAACTCTAGCCCCCGAAGCGAGTGCAAACAGAAATATAACTTTGTGGGTCAAATCCTTTAAAGCACAATCGTCATTATTCATCAATGAAGCAAAATGAAGAACCTTATCCAGAGACCATGAAATGGGTTTCGGAGGTGCTGATGGTCTGAGCCTAGCACAGGCCTTTGAAATTTCGTTAAAAATGTCATTAGAGAGGTCGACCTGGAAGGCATATAGAATAGGTCTTGTCAAGGTGGACTTACACGTTGATATTGTGTTGGCTGCTTTACCTTGACTATGGAGGTGGATGAAGAATGATAAACAGAAGTCTCTCGAGATCTTTTGTGGATTCTTCGCCTTGACAAAGGACACCCACTTCCTCCATGATGACTCATATTGTCTTCTGGTAGATTTGGACTTATATTCCTCTAAAAAGTCTATACTGTCTCTTGATATCCTGAATCTTTTTCTTACTGCTAGGAAGAGAAAATCATGATTTACAGGTTCCGGGATTTCAATGATGAAGTGAAGACAGTCGACTTCTTAACTTGCTGGGTCAAAACTGTATCCGGTAACGGTAAAAACTTCAGCTGTAGTTCTAATGCCTGAGGAAACCAAACGGTGTTCGACCACTTTTGAGCCACTATTGCCGCTTTCCCCTTGAATGATGTCAATTTGTCGAGGACCCTCCGTAGAAGGTTGTGCGGAGGGAACGTGTAAATCCGGAACCATCTGTTCCAGACAAGGGACATAGCGTCCACTGCTTCCGCTAAAGGAGCCTCGTACGGGGACACGTAATGATGTAACTTCTTGTTGTCCTTTGTTGCAAAGAGGTCTATCTGCAGTTCCGGGACTTGACTCGAGATGAAAGAGAATGATCCTGCGTCCAGGGACCATTCTGACTCTATCGGGGTGAGCCTGGATAGAGCGTCCGCCGTCACATTACAGACCCCTTGAAGGTGAACTGCTGACAAGTGCCATCTCTTCTTTTCCGCTAACCGGAAGATGGCCAACATCACTTGATTGATTTGAGGTGACCTCGACCCTTGTCGATTCAGGCATCTCACTATCACCTCGCTGTTTAGTACCAATCTTATGTGGATCAAATGGCGAGGAGACACTTTCTTCAATATAAGAAGTACTGCCATGGTTTCCAGAAAGTTTATATGAAATTTCTTGAATAGGTTAGACCAAGTTCCTTGCACTTTATTCCGGTGAGAATGACTTCCCCATCATTCCTTCGAAGCGTCTCTATGAATAGCCATTGAGAGGGGAGGTGGCTGAAGAAGTACCGATTTCTTCAGTTGCTTGGCTTTGGACCACGGCTTGGGAAGCGTTCGTAGACGAGTCGGTATTGGTCTTATCAGATCTCTTCGCACGTTTGATGCATATTTTCTCTAAACTCCGGTTGCATCGTTTAGTTGTGCTCTCAGCACAGGGTCTGTTACTGAGGCAAACTGAAGAGAACCCAGCACTCTCTCCTGTTGTGTCTTGATATCCTTTTGGATTCTAGTAGTCTCTTGAAAGAACCTGTTATTTCTTTCCTCTTCTTTACAGGGATGGAAAGTTGGCGTGACAGTAAGTCGCAGTGGATTCCCAGCCACTGAAACTTTTGAGATGGAGAAAGTCGAGACTTTTTTCTGTTGATTTTGAATCCTAGATGTTCCTGTTGGGAAGCTTGCATGCATTCTGTCATGGATGCTGCCCACAACAGCCAGTCGTCCTAGTAAGCCACTACTTGGATTCCCTTTAGGCGTAATTGCAGGAGAGCTACGTTCGCAAGCTTCGTGAAAATCCTTGGGGCTATGTTTAGCAGGAATGGCATGGCTCTGAAGGCATAGAGTCTTCGTTGTAGCTTGAACCCTAGGTAGGAGGAGAGGTGACGACTGATTGGAATATGCCTATAAGCATCTGACAAGTCTATAGGGACGGTGAATGCCTGTTTGGGTAGTAGGGTCCTTATGTGTTGAAGTGTCAACATCCGGAACTTATAGTTTACTAAGAACTTGTTGAGTGGCGACACGTCCAGGATGACTCTGAGTTTTTTTGAGTCCTTCTTTGAAACACAAAACAGCCTTCCTTGGAACTTGATGGACTTCACCCTTCGAATTACTCTTTTCTCCAAGAGTTCTCGAATATATTCTTCCAGAACGGGGTAGAGTGTTGGAAGAATTGTGGGAACGGAGGTGGAGTGCTGTACCAACTCCAACCCAGTCCTTTCTTGATTAGGCTGTGGGCCCAGGGATCGAAGATCCAACGATCCCAAAAAAGATGAAGTCTCCCTCCTACCGGAAGCATTTCACTTCTGCTGTTGTTGACCTGAGGCCTAGCCTCCTTGACCGCGTCCTCCCCTGAACCCCCTTCTTCTTGAAGGGCGTTTAGATGAACCTCTGGGTGTTCCTCTAGCTCTTGGGCGAAAGGTAGTTGTCTGCCTTTCAAATGCTGGGTTGAACGCCAGTGACTGAGTTGTCACGGCTTGAGGTACCAACTGGTACGTGCGTGGTTGGGGTTTGCGCCACCATCTGAGGCACTGCGGTCACGGGGAGTTGTTGCTGCTGCTGTCTATAAGGTTTGGCTGGCCGAGAAGATAGCCTAGGTTTCTCAGTCTTCCTTTTAGGTTGGGGACCCTCATCCAGGGAAGACTTTCCTTTAAGAGTTAGGCCCCACTTCTGGAGAAGGTATCTATTGTCTGTAGCGGCCTTATCCACTACCTCTTTGACTACTTCGTTAGGGAAGAGGTCTTTAACCCATATGCAAGAGGAGATCAGTTTTCCTCGGTTCGTGCCTCACTGCAGCCGAGACGAACACGAACTCTCTACAAGCTCTCCTAGCTTTGATGAAAGTATAGAGGTCCTTTGTTACTGTGGCCATATGGGTTTTGGCCACTACCCTAAACATATCTTGTATTTTGGGGTCACTTGCCATCGTTTCCAGAGTCGTTTGTAATGACATCGATGCAGCAAGTCTCTCTTTTGTCTCTTGCTCCCTGCGCAAGAGAAAATCTGACAGCTTTGAAAAGTCTTCACCGAACTGACGTCCAGCAATATCGGCCTCCAACCTCCCGGTTGAGAAGGTAAGATGAACGTCCTTCCAGTCTTTCTGGTTCATGGGTAAGGTCAGGGACAGTGGCTTATATTCCTCCAAGGAGGGACATGGTTTCCCTGCCTCAACTACCTTCAAGGCAGCCCTAAATCACTTCTTCATAAAGGAAAGGCTCTGGTAGGAGAAGCCACAAAGGAAGGATGCTTCTTACTCAAAGCTGGTACCTTTGAGTTTGTGAAGCACCTCTCTTTCCTTGAGCTCGTCAGTAAGGCCTGTGCCTTACTATGGTAAAAAACTATGACCTCCTTCGGCTCCGTCTCTTCCTTTGAGGCTGGATCCTTCTTAAGATGGACATAGCAGTCCGGGTAAGACTCCTTGTTGGGCCAGAATTCCACTTCTTCAAAGGGAATTGAACTCAACTTCTCGGATATGACAATCTTCCCAGTTGTCATAGGCATGTGCTCGGCATACCTCCAAGGATTGGCATCCGAGCACAAAGGAAGATCCTTCACGTTGAGCTTCTTCTGGGTCCCACGTGATGCTGCAAGTCTCCGCATCTCTAACTTCATTGCAGCTTCCTTTTTCATCATTCTTCTTCTGCATCTGTTGAATCATTTCAACGATGGAAGAGAGAGTCCTTCCCAGATCATCTGGGATAGCAGACTATGTTGAGGGAACAGGTTCAAGGGCCTGAACCGATGTAACCGACCCCTCGTCGATTTCTTCCTCCTCAGTATCAGGAGCCTGGGTCAGCTCCTCTTCTTAGCCTTCTGCCAGAAGGTCCTTTTCAGTGTACTCAGACACCTCAGACATCCTATCGTCCAGTTGGATGTCTTGTAGGGCGTCCGAGACTTCAGAATCAACCGGAATCTGAACTAATGGTACATCCACATAAGGCTGAGGAATCACTGCATCCGCCGATGCCTTAGGAAAAAGGTAAGCCCTCATCTTCTCTCTTGGAAGATAAGGGCCAGAAGTATTCTTCTGGAAGCCCCTCACCCAGATTTGAAGCTTTTCCCTAGCTGCGTCCCTTGACTCCACCGACTTAGGGGCGTCAAATGCCTCAGTAATCAGGTTAGTGAAAATAGTACATACCTGAGGGTCCCAATACAGGAGATCACCTTTGGAGACTGCGCATGCTGCGTGCCTTCTGCACAACTCATGTCCACAGAAGTTTTTGCTGCGGACGTTGCAAAACATGTTCCCGCACTTCGGATGGTCCTTCTGTAAAGAGAAGAAATTCCATGCGTATCAAGTGAAAAACATATCACTGGATAACTAATGTTAATATATATATATAGCTTAAAATAACTCAGCTAGAAAGGAAAGAAGGAAAGACATATACTTGTATTTCCTGCCCAGCCAATTGCTGTAACCTTCCAGATAATAAAACTAAGGTTAAATCTTATCCTAGAATAAACTTCATCATATTTCCCAGAGGAAAATGTAGGTGTAGCTCACACCATTATAAAGAATTTTAATATACTGGATAATTAATAAAGAAAGAACTCACTTTCTTCATCTATACGGTCTCAACAAAAGGCTGTAAAAGGCAACACAAGTATGTTAGAAGAACTTAGTATATTCTATACTATAGTTTTCTCCATGCAGTATATACTATACTGTAAAAATACTGGCTACTGTATACAATATAAGCCGGTGGGCACGTACCTTAATATAGTTCCAAGGTATACCACCTTTAGACTACTGGGCGACAGATCGCTGGTTCAGTTATATATATATATATATATATATATATATATATATATATATATATATATATATATATATATATATATATATATATATATATATATATATATATATATATATATATATATATATATATCAATGTTAGTCCACTGCAAGACGAAAGTATTTGACATATCCCTTTTCTTGCGTCTATTTATGTTCTTTCCATACCAGTGTAACAGGCAAATTTTCTTAACTCATTAATCCATCATTTTAACCTCCTTTCTACACTTTCTTTGCCTTCTCGAGAGACCCATTCTTCTTGTCTATCTACCATATATCCTCTCAATTATGAGTGTATGCCCTGCCCGTTTTTTTTTTTCTTTTCTCTCTGCTTCCCATAAAGATATCGTCAGGTGTTCTAAGATAAGCTTTATCAATTCGTTGTATGAGGATATAGCATTTAGTATAGAGCATTTTAGGAAAAATTTCTAAGTATGCTCTGTACCTCTGAGATCTCTTATTATATAAATTGTTAGGACACCTTCTCCTTTTGTGTTGCTTCTTTTCATTCCTTTCAATATCTTAAATACCTCTTTATCAATAATGGCAAAGTTATTTCTCATATATACTTTATAGCATTTTATGACTCATTCTCTTTTTTTTTATAAAATTTCATTCGTTATCCCTGCTAGCAAATATCCATGATTTTTTTTTCCATCAATCAATGGGTCTTACTTTTTTTATTGTTTTCTCAATTTAGAAGTGATTGAGTTTACAAATGTCTTGGGTTTATAATTTGTTTATGGTTTTTGATAGTTTTACTATGTTGTACTCCATACTAAGGTATCCAGATTTTTCTTTTAATACTGGATTTATAATTTTTTCAATTAGTTTTTCTCTTTTTTTCCTCATCATCTTCCTATGGTCGCTTGTTTTTAACTCATTTAACAATATTACATCTTTAACTAAATGAACTTTTTCCCTTAGAAAAGATTTCCTTTTTCTTTTCTTTTTTTCATTCGGTCTTCTCGATGTTCATTTTTTATGTTTTTTTTTTCTTATGAAAACTCTGTTTACGATATTAAGGTTAGCTCTAACCTAAAATTCTACAATATAGTCTATTTTTATTTACATATTCTGAATTTACTCACAGCAGATTCTCCTCTCTTCTTTTGACTTTCTTTAGCACTGAAATTACACTAAACAAATGTAAATTAGATACTCTTCATTCAAGCATATCTCCAGGGCTTCATAAGAATTTTCTATTTATTCCTCAATATGGGATGTTGTTGGTGTACGTTTCGCTGATCTTAGGTTTGCTACTCTGGTAATAGTAAATACGATTTTGTTTATGTTACATGCAAGAGTTTAATTAATAAGAAACCACACTTCATTTTCTTTTTTTTTCATGTTCAATGAAGAAAAGTATGTGGCCATATGATACTTTTGTACGTTATTCCCTAGCGCTTCCAATTTCATTGAATCACACAAACACACACACACACATACACACACACACACACACACACACACATATATATATATATATATATATATATATATATATATATATATATATATATATATATATATATATATATATATGAGTGTGTGTGTGTCCTATGCCTTGTATAGAAAGCATATATATGCATACTGGCATTTCAGTTTTATACATTGACTTTTTTTAAGAGGGTTATAATTTTCAAATAGTTCCATATCATCACTCTCTCTTATAAGTGACATGTTTTGAGAAGATTAGGCCACGTGTCTTAAGATGTATCGGTGAAATTATCTTTCCATCACAGAGGAGTTTTCCCCAAGTCTATTAGATTCCGCATATTGACAGAGCAATAATGCCTTAGTTGCTCAGAAAGTACTTCAGTACCGCACAAAATCTTACTAGTACCATAGTTAATCCTCTGAGAGTAACTCACTGGGTATTCACAACCTTTTGTAATAAAGTGAAAAAAAAAAGAATCTTCCGGTGGTATTTTATTCTTAGACATAGGACATAATTGGTGTAAAGTGAGAGAACATATCTGTGTAAGAGTGATGTGAGTGAAGGTGTACCTGAAGCCAGTAAAGTAAAAGTTCATGATGCCTAGAAATAAGAGGTTTTACATAGCAGACACTGCTGCTGCAGAAGAGGGAAACGAATGAGCAGCGGGTTTTAGTGAAGTCGATGAATAGAGACGAGAACAACGAGTATAGGACTCAGAAAATAGGATAGATAGCATAAACAGGTTAATAAATAGAGCCAGGGCCTTTTCAACATAAATAAGCACAGCTCAAAAGCAAACGAGTGAAAGCACACAAACACTGCCGAGTGAAGATACTAAAACATCGTAGTTTTAAAATTGTCAGAACTCCAGGCAGGTGTTAGGCCTTTTGAAGATTGACACAGCCATCTAAAGGGTTTTACTCTGTCAAAGAGTATTTAGAGACTTTGAAGTAGCCACATATGGGTGGCCAAAGAGAGATAAAAAGTTATACAAATAAATAGATTGCGAAAAGACGGTTTAGCAATGGAAGTAAAGTGTTGGCCACAAGAGAGTTCAAGAACTAATACTGAAATAAAACGATGTATAATTAGGGAATACTATTGCCCAACGCAAGAAAGGGTGAAAAGAAAGAGAATTATCATTAAAAAAAGAAAAAAAAAGAATAAGTGTGGGATTCTGTTTTCAGTTTTGCAACGCGTATTTTTAGATATAATTTGTTTGCTACTAGAAGTGTCAACCTCCCATAGGATGATAGAAAGAGATAGCCAATAAGCATATTCACAGAAAAAATAAACCGGTATATATGTGGCTGTTTGTTTGATAATAATTGCTTATTAGCATATGTTGTGATGGCATACAAAACATTCTAGTCAGTTTGCCCCCCACCCCCTCAAAAAAAATGATATTTCGGAGAATAATATTCCCAATTCCCGAAAGGTAGCAACCACGACGACGTTTGAAACAAAATGAGGCCACCAACCCCAATTCGGGGAGGGGAGAGTTAAGTCAGCAGGGGAGAACATTTATAACGTGTTGGCATTATGGGAGAGAGAGGCATCAACAATAGGAGTGCCCCAACCAGGCATCTCCAATCTGTTATACCTGTCATGCCATGGGTCATCAATTCTAGAGAGTGCACCACAAAAACTGCCGATAGAGGGCGGGCTGTGGTACACCAAATGGCACAAAATCAAATAGGAGGAGGCAAAGGAAGTGGGAGCCGAGGGAGACAGAAGCCACTGCACATGACAGCAGCGCCAGTCGACAAAGCAGCGAGTATGAACCACGGTACGAGTAAGCTGGGCCCAATGTGCATGCAGGTAGTGGCACCTTCCTCGGTACCCTGAACCTCATCTGACGGCACTAGAAACCGCAGTAGAAGGTGACGGTATTGCAAGCGAGGTCGTTAGCCCGTGCTGCCCATATTGGGATCCAACCTGGTGGCTTGGAATCCTTGCGATCAGGATTGATTTGCCAGCTAAGTCGATCCAAGTCCTGATCGACACGGGAGACAAGTTTTTGCTTCTTGATCAAGGAAGCTCTTTGAAACCACCACAGTAAGTGACATCCACCGTCCTCAACACACGAAGAAGAAATGAACTATAGGCAAAATATACAACGATAGTCAACTTTCAGGTTGGATGTGTAAAGTTTGCAATTTTCTTTTATATTTCTTTTATTTGTCTAACTTGGGTACTCCGATTATCCAGAGTATCCTTGTTGCTGACTTTATTGTGAATAACAGAATATACATTTGCAGGTAAAAAGACTGAAGAGCAATAATGGCAGGAGGGTACAACGTGCTGGTAGAAAGTCATGAAAAATCAGGTGGCTTTCTGAGAAGGGAGAGACAATTGGGTAACGTCTCTATCTGAAAAAGGAGAAATATATACTCCCGGGTGCATATGAGCCTCACTAGGTTGGAACCATGGTCATTATGAAACAACATGAAAAATCGGCACAAGTAGTATTAAAGGGAAGTAAGAATAAAAAGGAAACCAAGCTGATATTACAATAGTTAAATTGATAAATAAAGTAGTTGGGTTTTGAAGTGATAATATATGTAACTTGGAGTTATGTTATATCAGTGATAGTAGCATTTGGAGAACGCAATTAAAACTTGAATAGGCAAACACAAAAACAATGTCTGTCAAAATATACCCTCATAGTAAGTAACACTAAATATATATATGCAGGTAGTAGGTTGGCCGGGGCACCGGCCACCCGTTGAGATACAACTGCTAGATAGTTATGGGGTCTTTTGACTGGCCAGAGAGTACTACATTAGATCGTTCTCTCTGATTACGCTTCATTTTCCCCATGGCTAAACACTCAGAGAATACTCGGACCTATTCCTTTTTTATTATCGTCTGTCCTCATACACCTGACAACACTGAGATTACCAAACAATTCTTTCTCACCCAAGGGGTTATTGCACTACAACTGTTCAATGGCTAATTTCCTTTTGTTAAGGGTAGAAGAGACACTTTTTCTGTGGTCAGCAGTTCTTGTAGGAGAAAGCCATTCCAAAATCAAACCATCGTTCTGTATCCTATGGTGGTGCCATTGCCTCTTCACCATGGTCTTCCAGTGTCTTGGGTTAGAGGTCTTTTACTTGAGGGAATACTCGGACAGACTGTTCTGTCTTATTCCTCTTCCTCTTGTTTTGGTAAATTTTTTATAGCTTATATAGGAAATATTTATTTCAATATTGTTACTCTTCTTAAAAACCTCAGGTTACTTTTTTTCCTTTCCTCACTGGACTATTTTCCCTGTTGGAGCCCCTGTGCTTATATCATCCAGCTTTCCCAACTAGTGTTGTAGCTTAGCTAATAATAATAAAAATAATAATAATAATAATAATAATAATAATAATAATAATAATAATAATAATAATAATAATGATATTTATAGCAATGTAATGGCAACCGGAGACAAGCCTCCTGGGAGGATTGATCGAAATCATTTTAGCATTGAAAGTGGGCAGGCAAAGCTAATCAGGTAAAGGCTTTACAAGGTGACCATTAATTTCAAGAGAGATATAGAAAGGGCATTAAATAAATTAAGCAAACAAGGGATTATCGAGGAGAGGTAATTGCCCTGGGCTTCTACTATTGCTTCAGTTAGGAAAAACGGTGGGTGTTAAGATTCTGTCTTGATTATAGGCGCTTTAATGCAGTTACTAAGGATAACGAATCTCTATTACCCAATATAAAAGAAGGACTCGTAAAAATATAGAAAATATAGAATGGCATGACCAGATTTGAAAGCGTGGTCATATATCAGGGGTCGGCAACCTATAGCACGCGTGCCAGACTTTACACGCGTAGTTTAGTCTATGGTAGGTCATTTGATTTAAAGGAGCAAAGAAAAAATTCTGAAAAATACTGAGAGAGAGAGAGAGAGAGAGAGAGAGAGAGAGAGAGAGAGACAGACAGACAGACAGACAGACAGACAGACAGACAGACAGACAGAATGTGTATTTTGCATAATTAATTGTATCTTTATGGTTTATTTACTTAATGATTCAAATTATCATATATAATATATATATACATATATATATATATATATATATGTATATATATATATATGTATATATATATACATATATATATATATATATATATGTATATATGAATATATATATATATATATATATATACAAATATAAATATATATATATATATATATATATATATATTTCCTTTCCTAATATATATGCCAGTCGTCACAATTACAGTTCTGCATGCCATAGTCCTGGATCAGGTAATATCCCGGATCAGGTAATACTGGGCACTTGAGTATGGTCCCTTTATATTTCCTCGAGATGTTCATTACAATACCTGTCTTACAGTACCTTTCCTTATTTTATGTTCTGGTTACCCCAGGTCCCTCAGTGTGAGGACCCTCGTATATCCACCAGATAGTTTCTAATGCATATTCCGGTGTAATTTGCATCTTCCAGTCTTGGTTGGTCTGGGATGCATCTTAGGTATTTATCGAGCCTAATCTTAAACTCATCTATGCTCACTCCTGATATGTTTCTTGGTTGAGCTGGCACTGCATTAAATAGTCCCTGCATTATCGATGCTGGTGCGTAGTGAATTAATGTCCTGTGCGCCATCCTTAGTTTCCCTGGTATAGTCTTGGTCACTATTAATCTACCTCGGCTTGCTCTTTATGATATTTTTAGCTCAATGATGTTTTCAGTAAATCCTTCGATTTGCTTCCATGCATGTATTATCATGAAGCATTCTCTTCTCCTTTCTAAACTGTGAAATTTTCAAAAATTGCAGTCTTTCCCAGTAGTCAAGATCCTTAACTTCTTCTATTCTAGCAGTAAAGGACCTTTGTACACTCTATTTGTGCAATATCCTTTTGGTAGTGTGGGTGCCATATCACATTGCAGTACTCGAGTGTACTACGTACATAAGTGAGGTACCTGTGGTTTTAGTGAATCTTTAGTCGTAGTATTCCTTCTAGCTAATTGTCACAATGGCTGCTGAGAAAAAAAAAAAACAAAGTTTGATGTCTGACTATTTGAGTCATCATGGACGAAAGACTGAATTTATTCAGCAAAATTATCGTGCTGTGTGAGCTCTCTGTCTCGAGAATATCGTATGTCACACATCGTGTACTAAATCAAAATTTTCAAAAAAACCAAAGCAGGCTTTCAATGGTAGTTCTAATAAGGCCGAGACTAAGAAAAACAAACACGTTATTTCTGAGGATAAAAGACATGTCTGTGTCAGCTAGAACCGTAGAGAGATGTATTTTCGAAATTGCCAACAACACTGGTTTACAAAAAAAAAAAAAAAAAAAAAAAAAAATTGGTCTGAGTCAAGAATGGGGATAGGTGTATTTTGCTAATTTGGGTGTGCTGAATTCAAATTTATAAATAGTTTTGCTCTATCAGCTCTAGTTTTCTGGCTTTTAAATAGTCTCATTTTAGTATAAACAGAGAATATATGTGCACATTTCAAGAGTTGCAGGGGCTTATAACAGATAAAACAGGATAGATAAAGAACACTGATTGGATCAGTATACTTGGATGACACAATTACACAATTCATAGTACCACAGGCAGTCAAAAGTGTGTTTTCTTGGAAGATCTGGTGTATTTTGCCTCCGGGATTTCATGCAAGAGCATCCAGCAGAAGTCTTCCATCATGCCGGGGTTCCATTTGCCTTGATAGTTGCTCTCCATCTTCGTAATGTCTTGGTGGAATCTTTCTCCATGCTCATCACTCACTGCTCCAAGGTTTGGCGGGAAGAAGTTGAGGTGGGAATGGAGAAAATGAATCTTGAGTGACATTCGGCACCCCATATCCTCGTAAGACTTTAGCAACTTTTCAATACAGGCTTGGTATTCTGGTACGCGTGTGTTACCAAGGAAGCCACTACCGACTGATTTAAATGCTTCCCATGCTCTCAGTTCCTTTAAGTTAAGAAGCTCCTCAAAATCAGTATCCTTCAGCACTTCTCGGGTGTGGGGTCCAACAAAGAGGCCCTCTTTCAGCTTAGCAGCACTAACACCTGAGAACACAGTAGACAAGTGTTGGAAGGCAGCACCATTTTTGTCCAAAGCCTTCACGAAATTCTTCATCAAACTAAGCTTGATGTGAAGAGGAGGAAGAAGCACCTTATTCATGTCCACCAGAGGATTCCCCTTGACTCTGTGTAACCAGGAACGACAGTGCTGCTAGACCCCCAGTCTTTCTGCTTGTAATGCTGGTATACAGCTCGACTATCCCAGAGACAGAGAAAACAACAGTACTTTCTGAAGCCCGCTTGCATACCCATAAGAAGACCAATGACCTTGAGGTCCGCACACAGACTGCATTGGTACTCGTTGTACTTAATAGCTTCAAAAAGAAGCTCCATATTGTCATAGGACTCCTTTAGATGGACAGAGTATGCAATGGGAATGCTGGGATATTTATTCCCGTTGTGAAGAAGCACAGCCTTGAGACTTCGCTTGGAAGAGTCAATGAAAAGACGCCAGTCTGAAGGATTATGTGGCAGACCAAGGGACGTGAACAAGCCAGGTATGTTTGTGCAGTAGCAAAACTTTTTTTTCATGTCGAAAAAGGAAGCAAGGTCATTGTTTCGGTTCCTGATACTGGTGATCCTTGCATCTTCCTTGACTAGGTTCCACCATTTAAGCCAAGAAGCCAAGAGCTCTGACTGCTGTTTTGACGGATACAAATCACGAGAAAGATCATTCAGGTCTTCTTGCGATATCCAGTGTGGCTCGTTGCCACTTGTTCCTGAATATGTAGACTCAATATCTTCCAAAGATAATGACTGGGCAGAATCCTCCCTTGAAGGCATTTCTTCATCTGATGAGGAAAGAAGATCCTTATTTACTGGAGGTGTGGGTACAGGGAGATCATCTGAATGGGGAACGGGTCTCATAGCAGATGGAAGGTTCGAATATTTGATCTTTTTCCTAGAAGATGCATTGAAACCAGTTATATTAGTTAAACATAAATAAAAATCATCTGCGTGGCTTTTTGGCTCTCTCCAAACCATCTGAACTGCAAAGTTGAAAGCTGCTTTCTTCCCATTAAACCATGCAGTTAGTTCATTGTAGCAGGGTTTACAACGGATGCGTGGAGCCCAAGACTTGTCCTGATCACCAATTTTACAGTCAAAATAGTGAAAGTAGGCAGTTCCGAGGAGGGAAGTGATGGTTCGACGCTGTGCAATTGTTGTGAAGTCCCCACACACGTAGCAGAAATAATTGGCTTTGTTGAGGCATCCTCGATGTTTTGACGTGCTTGATGCCATTGGAAAATCTGAAAATATAACAAAGTAGAACTAAATCATAAGCAAGGCAATAAAATGTGCATTGGAAAATGTAATACTAATATTTAGCTACCCAAAATATATAGTTGAGGGATACCAACCTCTTGCGCCACCTGCGAGACCTCTTCCAATGACTGCCAGAGCACTACTGAGTTTGGATTGAGACCTGCTCTGCCCTCAAAAGACAAAACGCATGAACTCCAAAATCTTAGTCTTGAGAAAATCAATGATAAAGGTTTCATTCATCATAATTCTTTTGCTAATTTTATCTGCATATTGTAATTTGGTCAACATATGGGTTAACCTTAGTAGGACTATTTTATTGCATTAAATTTCACAAAATGTTTTAACTAATACCCAAATTCGCTGTCCAAAGCAGACTAACTTTGTCCTAGTGTGGAGTGTGGACATGATGCGTTCTGCTCTGAAAACTTTGGCTACTATGTTATTAGATAATTATGTGATGAGTATTTTTATCATTTTTCAGTGATGAAATTTAATATATGGCATTTAAAGGTAAGGCTCTTGGTTATTAAAACAAAAATATTGGACTCTGGTAAAGAATATTTATTATTTATTGAACAAAAATTCATATCTTTTTCAATGAGAGGTAAAAGAAGAAAAAATAGAATAATTTTGAAATAAAACTAATAAACTTGTTTTGCACAATATATTTTATAGAAAATTAATCAAAATTTGGTTTTTACTTGAATGCTACAGTCTGACTTGGCATTCTTAGATTATTCCTAAAAAATTTCTTTTTAAAAAACTAAAAGAAATAACACTTAAAATTATTTCAGTATTAGTAATAAGAAAAGAATTATGACACCTTACTTTTCTGGAAATTAACCTGAAAATTTAACCTCTAAATTTGCATCTCAAGGAAAAACAGTCTAATTTTATTTCAGATCAACATGTACGACTCTTCAGAAAATCTTCGCTCCTAGAGTTTTCGGGCATATTTATCCAGAATCCTCTTCGGGTTTTAGGCATTTTGCATACAAGCTTCTCCACAATGTTTTTCTTCTTCACTGAAGATAAACCCCGTGGACAATTATCCAGGGGAATCTTAAGGAGTTCACTTGATAGATTAACAGTTTTTTGATGAAGTTGCAAAATTGATAATTATCCATGCTGAAAGTTGTCTTGTAATGAAATCCTATAGTGCATCATGTCCATAGTGTAACGCACTATAATTCTTCATGATGTGCTTCATTCCTTTTCAGGCAAAATGCATCATGTCCATAACATTATGGAGTTGATGCATTCTGGCGCAAAAGAATGGTTGTGAAGCAGTTTGCCTTCAAATAATGTAGAAAACTAGTGGAGTTGATGCACTTTGCCTGTTTAAAACTCTCTTTACGGGCAAGATAGGCTTAATCTACCTTCAGAATAAGATTAGCCTCTTTTTGCTGATTCCATTGATATAAAAATCTCAAAAATCGCATTTTTGGAGTTGATGCGTTTTGCTTCTTAGGGCAGTGCTGCCCTAACTGCAAAAATCATTCTTGATATATAATTATATATTTAATGTAATGTAATCACTTACATTTAGTGTATAATAACTAAAAAATAAGCCATAAGTCTCACAATATTAGAATTAACCCTGAATGCCTATACGCCTTTATGTACCGTATATGCACAAAATGCGCACTATGCATATCTAAAAAAAAAAAAAAAAAAACTATAGGTGATGAGAAAAAACGGAGTTCAAATTTGAATTCAGCACCCCCAAATTAGGTAAGAACGGGTATTTTTGTGTTTGCCTCAATTTCCTTGTATACCAGTGTAATGTAAGTCAGCACCAAACAGTTACTTTGACAAGTACACCTGTGCTCAATGTTACCCTGGATGAAAGTGTAGATATGAATGGTATTCCCTGCTTGGCTGTTTTTGCCAGGTATAGTCACAGAGAAGTACACGTGGAGCTCTAGAATCTATGTATGGCACCAGTGAGAGACAAGACATACTGAAGGCTTCACTAACAATTTTGAGAACAGAGGGGTAGACATGAGAAAGACTTTAGCAATTACAATAGATGATGGTCCTGTTATGTATGGAAACATAAGGCCTTTATAAAATGGTTGTCGATAAAATTGGGCCCCCACCATATGAAATTCCACTGCATAGAACACCAAAAACATTTTTGTCCTTAGATCTCGAGCTCTGGTATCAGGGTAAAATATACTGTTACAAAAGCTGTAAATTTTCTTATTGCACACTATTCTTTAACGCACAGACAGTTTCGAGCTTTCCTTTAAGAGGTAGACAGTGTGCACAAAGATATACTATTGCAGTGTAGTGTTAGGTGATTATGCCGTATAAAGGTATTGGAGAGATTTGTAGGATGCTTTAATGAAATAAAATTTTCTTATCAGAAAAAGGCCAAGACTATCATGCTCTGGAGGACAGAGATTTGATTGTGAAATTTGCTTGTATCAGAGATCACCAAACATATAAATAACCTCAATCTCCTCTTGGAAGGTACAGGAAAAACAGTCATGGATTTGTATGTTACTTGGAAGGCAATTGGTGTGAAGATGGAAGTTTACTCAGCAGATATCAAAACTGGTTCTTTCGTTATCAAAAAAGGCGAAGAAGTCATTTACAGTTGTACATGCAAGAACTATAGTCAGATTTCTTAATCAGATTTCAAGATTTTTATCACACAGGCCCATTGTTTTCATTTTTAATCAGACAAGAAAACATTAATTGCAGTGATTTAGATATTACTCTCTTTAAGTGGATGGAAACTGAGGAGTTAGAAATGTGGTCTGTTGACTTTCAGGCCTCATCATTGTAGTCAACTATATTTAAAGGTCTTCAAGAAATACTAGAAACTAGTAAAAAGTTTATCATGCAGCTTCGGTTTTAAGGCCTTAGCCATCACTGCTTGATAAATCAAACTGCTTGAAAAAGTAGCTTTTGCTTTCCTATCAGCATAAGGATCCACATATCAGTGTGAGCAGATATTTTCTCACAAGGAACATCATCTTGCCCATCGCAGCTGGATTAAAACTCAAGGTGTCCAAATATTAATCTGAAATTTAAACTCTGGCCATTGGGAAGCAAGAGCAAGAATCACATTGATATGGAAAGGATTAAACTTAAAATATTAGATTTTTGTTACAAAGAATACTATATGCAAATTCATGTTATGCATGTTCAGGAAAACATGTTACAATTAAAATGGTCTCTAAATACTGTACAATTGATATTTTCTATTTTCTTATTTAGTACTAAAAAAACACTGACATGCAAGGTAGTAAAAAAGATGGTATTAATCATGGAGTGGCATAACTAGTTAATTCTTAGAAATAATGTAAATTTTCAAAAACTGACTTGAATAAAGATTTCAATTAAAATTACGACGGAAGTCTTACGTAATTAACATGAAAAACTGGAATCTACGCGAGAAAAACTCATCTTCAGAGCCACCTAACCTCTCTTAAATGCACAAAAAATATACATAAAATCGTTAATAAATAACTATATTTACTCCAGACTAGATCTGCTTTCTAAGAATATGTATGTATATATATATATATATATATATACACATATATATATATGTGTTTATATATATATATATATATATGTGTGTGTGTGTGTAAATATATATATATATATGTATATATTTATATATATATATATTTATATATATATATATATATATATGTGTGTGTGTGTGTATATATATATATATATATATATACCGTGTCACTTATTCCAATTTTGGGATGTAGCCAGCGTAAAAAAAAGAACAAATTAGGATTTTCCTTCTAATCTTTCCTCTTTGCCTGACGACGGAATGCTTCAGTATAGTTTCCTCTTGCTCGATAGAAGTATTTTTTGAATGTCAATTTGATATTTACAAGAAAGTTCAATAAAAGAATGGAGGCAGAATAAGAAACAAATTGCTTGAATTTTTGAAGTTATCTGGATATTGATAAAGACCTATATTTTTTTTTTTATGGTGGATTTTTTTTATTGTTTTACTCATCTATAATGTTACGTTACAAATAAAATATATGCCATATGAAACAGTCTGTTATATGAATATATATGGAAATCATAACTATGCATTACTTTATAACTCATCAACGTATTCTTGAGACATTGAGAAGATTAAAGATATCATATTATTTCTTTATAGCTGTTCATCATCTTCGGGGGAGAGGTGAGAGGAATAAATAGATGTGACCATTTTACAAAATTTTTGCGTTGTCATATATCCCCGCACTTCAAGTGTCCTCGAATAAGATTGTGTGGCAGGAACACATAGAGGCAAAGCTATTGTTAAAAGGAAAGTCTAATCCCTTTTGATCTGAACCAAAGACCTTATAAATGTCTCATTTCATCCACCACAGACAAGTTTTGATATTGTTTCCTTTCACTCTTTTTAAATTTCTTTTTGCGGCAATGTTCAAGGATAAACAGAAAGAATAACGATCATCATGGATAGATAAAAATGTTATTACGCATTCATTTTAACATTTTAGCTTAAATCCAAAACCCAAATTTTTCCTTGATATCAGAGTCAACAGATTATTATAAATATATTTTTTTTCTTTTTTATAATGTTTGCCAGAGTAAATATTTGCTTTTTTGCTTTAAGGATAACCAACCTTTCCACCGATCTCGGTTATCACAAAACGTCTAGTTTGTTCGAAAAATACCTTTTTGGGGAGTTTCCAGTGAATCTGCTGAACTCAAAAACTTACGAGTTCATACTCCTCAGCTTTCAGGAATTATCTTAGGTAAAAACCTAAAGCTAATGCCCACCATTGTCTTCATTAAAAATTTAAAGAAGGGATGTTGAAAAAAATTGCTTTATCGTCAGTTTACCGATAATGATACTCCATAGAAGAGGACACCCCAAAATGGAATCCAAAATACGAATGAAATACCAACAGCATGGATCAAGTCTTTTATTTTTTTATGGAAATCGAAATACATCGTCCAAAATTTATTTCCACCTGTTGTACCTTACCCCACCTCCAACTTAATTATTTTCTCATTCCCTTAGGCCTTTATGAATTTTTGATGGAAGCGCTCAAGATAATGGATAGGCCTAGAGGGAGATTCCTAATTTTTAATTGAAGATATTTTAATTGCCAAAATACCTACCGAGAATAATTTCCTTCTGCTATGAATAAGATGAGGAAGGGTCTTCAGGGATTGTTTTTAGGGCACAGAAAAATAATTTATGAGTTTTGTTGTTCATTTATTTCACTGATAAAATGCTCCTTGAATAATTTTTCTCTATTGAAAAAAAAAAATAAAAATATTTAAATATAGTAGCTCCTGTATGCTTTACCACTCCATAAAATGATGTGTTGAGCCTTGTAATGAGCAATATATCATTGAACCAATCGATTACAACATTCATATTTATTGTTGACGACCAAAATTCTATTAGTTCTTGTATGCCTATCCATATAGTTACCTTTAAATAATAAAATCACAAAACGCTCACACAAACAAACAAAGAAACACACACACACACGCACACACACACACACACATATATATATATATATATATATATAGATAGATAGATAGATAGATAGATGTATATGTATATATGTGTATGTGTGTATGTAATTGGAATGTTAAAACCATAAATCAAATTGGGAAGTTACAGCAAATAGAGAATGAATATATGAAATATAATTTGGATATATTTGCCCTAAGTGAAACACATTGTAAGGGGATTGATAACGAAACTCAGGACCAAGGGGATATATATATATATATATATATATACTCAGGAAGATCAGATGGAGCTAGAAGAGAAGGAGTAGGAATGATGATGACACCAATAACACAAAGGGCATTAACCGTGTGGAGAGCTGTAAATAGTAGATTGTTACTAGCAAAGTTCAAATCAAAGTATTGCGATATGAGTATTATAGTATGCTATGTCCCAACAAATGATTTCCCCGAAGGAAAGAAATATGAATACTATAAAGAAATGCAGAGGATAATAGATGAGATCCCTTGAAGATTTATGGAAATTGTGGTTGGCGAGTTCAATGCTAAAGTTGGAAGAAATAATCAAGGGATAGAGAATGTGATGGGTGTCGAGGGTCTTGACGAAGTTGCAAATGAAAATGGAGCACATTTCATAATTATATGTTCAACAAACAAATTTGTCATTTGAGATACTCTGATCCAACATAAGAACATCCACAAGTATACATGAACTTCACCATGTGGCAATTAAAAAAATCAGATAGATCTCATCGCCATTAATAAAGAGAGTAGGACGACTCTGAGAAATATAAGAAGCTATAGGGGTGTAGATATTGGTAGTGATCACCAGCTCCTCATTGCCACAAAAAAGAAAAAAAAAGAAAAAAAAAAAAACAACAGAAAGATGCATATAATACCTAGGTTTGATACAACTAAGCTTCTAGTGGAAGAGAACACAGAGACATTTGAAATTGGATGTAGGCATTGATTTTCAGTCTTAGAGACTGCAAGAGACGAAGAACAAACAATTAATGAAGAATAGTGTGATATCAAGAACATATATCAGTAAGTTGATAGTGAAGTCTTGGGACAAGCAGTTACAAGGAGAAACCTATGGATATCGAATGATACTTGGGATACTATAAAAAGGAGACAGACACAGAAATTGATTGTTGAAAGTTTTCGATGAAGTTATGAAAATTACAAGCTAGAGAATCCTTAGTATTCAAGGTCAAAAGAAAAGACAGGAATGACTGGAGAGAGTATTTAGACAGTACAGCAGAGGAGGCTGACAAAGCTATGAATTCAGGAAGTGGCCATGGTGTGAGAACTGCGCATATAATTATTAATGAAATCTCGACTAGGGCAAAGAAGAAGAAGCATATACTCATCAAAAAGAATGATGGCTTTGGTATAGCAACAGAAGATGGAGAAAGACAATATCGGATTGAACACTTCAGTGAGGCTATAAATAGGACACATGAAGGGAATAATTTATTTGATATACCCTAAGCTGATGTACCCATTAATGAATTCAGTGTATTTTATGTCGAAGCTATCCTCAAAAAAATAAAGAGATGGAAAGCCCCTGGATACGATGGAATAACTGCCGAGATGATACAGAACAAAAATGAAGTGACTCGAAGACTACTTACAAGATTATTTTGTAGAATTTGGCATGAAGAGGCAAAAGCTGATGAATGGAGTTAGGAGTGTTGTTGAAAATAGCTAAAAAGGGAGACTTGACTGCAGTAATTACAGAGGCATAACACTTATGTCAGTTGTTATGAAAATATATAGTATGCATATTCTTAAGAGACTAGAGAGAAAGATTACTGAAAAGCTGAGAGATGAACAAGCATGATCTAGAAAAGGTAGAAGTTGCACTTATCAAATTTTCATTTTGAGACATATACAGCAATGCGTAGAATATAGAAATCCCCTTTTGATGGTATTTATGGACTTTGAACAAGTCTTTGATAGTGTACACCATCCCATTTTCTGGAGAGTCCTGCGTTATTATGGAATTCCTCTTAAAGATGTAAATTTGATTAGGTCTGTTCATGAGCATAGCAAGTGCAAAGTTGATACTAATGAAGTCTTATCAAGTGAGTTTTAAGTGAACAGCGGAGTACTCCAAAGGAATGTGTTGTCACCTATGTCGTTTATCCGCCCCATGGACTTTGTAATATGTAGAACAGTCAGAGATAGTGGAGAAGGATTAGACTGGATTGGTGATAGGAATTTAGCAGACTTAGAGTATGCTGATGATGCTGTCCTTCTTAACAGAACACCACAGGATTTGCAATGCATGCTTACCAGAATGCATGAAATATCACACGAGGTGGGACTAAACAAAGACAGAGATGATGAGAATGGAGTATGCAATGGAATATGAAATATCATTGGAAGGGGAAAGGATTAATGAGCTAGAATCATATAAGTATTAAGGAACTATTATCTCCACTGCAAAGTGTTTGGAATTTGAGTTTAGTTAAGGAATGAAAAAAGGAAATCAGACAATGGCTAGGTTAAGTAAAATCTGGAAATCAAATCGCCTTAGAAATTCATATAAAAATCAAACTATATATCAGCTTAGTGAGATCGGTGTTACTCTGTGGACATGAGTCATGGTATTACAATGAAATGATCTCCAATAGATCTAGTAGATTTGGGAATAAAGCCCTCAGAAGGATATTGGGAGTTAAATGGCAGGACAAGATTAGAAATGAAACTGTAAAAGAGATTAATCGAGTACCGTATGTGGATGAGATCACTCTTCAAGAGACATTAATTCACTAAACAATTAACTGAGCTCCAAAGGCACTAGAAGAATTGAGAAGACCCAGGCCTATATGGCTTAGGACTATAGAACGTGAAGTAGGAGATGATGAATGGAGAGGTATTGAATTAAAAGCTCAAGACAGAGACGACTGGCAAAATCTAACCAAGGCCCTTTGCGTCAATAGGCGTAGGAGGAGATGATGATGATGATATATGTAGATATATTCCTCCTTCTCCTCCTCCTCCTCCTCATCATCATCAGTGGTTACGAGTCCAATGTAAAACAAAGGCCTTAGACATGTCCTTCCACTACTCTATGTTGTGGTCTTTCTATGCCAGTGTATACCCGAAAATATTTCTAGTTCGTTAATCTATCTTCTTCTCTTCCTTCCTCACTTCTTTTGCTATCTCTAGGGACCCATTCTGGTATTCATGGAATCCATCTATTATCTTCCACTTGTTCATTTCTTTATTTTACATGTTGTTAGAATATCCTTTACTTTATCCTGTTCTCTTATATATATTACTTTTTTTTATCTCATAGGGTTATTCCCATAAAACTTATTTCAATAGCTCTTTGAGTTAAAACTAGCTCATGTTCTAAGTCTTTAGTATTGCCACCAGTTTCTGATGCATACGCTAATATTGGTAGGACTATACCTTTAAATGCTTCAATTAAGACCAAAAGACGTACATCCTATGTTTATCATATGCCTTTGGGAATGAATCTGTTTCCCCTAATTACATAAATTCATCAACATTAACTTCATATTCCTTCTATAACCCTTCTTTATTGCCTCTGAATTTTCATTGAAAATTATCTTGGCTTCACTCATATTCATTCTCAGCCCTACATTTCTGTTTTCTATATTCAACTCTCCCATCACCTACTGCAATTCCTGCAATGTTTAACTAAATAAAAGTGAATAATTTTTAAATCTTAATTTGTCAAAGAAATCCCCCATAAATTTTAATCCCTGTGTTTTTTTTCCGATGTAAATTCTTAAAAACTTCTTTTAGGCATGCAGAATTATTTCGCTATCTTTATTAAGTTTGATGATGGTTGTACTTCAAGTATATATATCTTTCAAACGTTTTTACATAACACTCATCTATTCGTTGTCTTTGAATACCTTTCATCACTGCTTTTTTATAGTCAATAAATACCATTCATTGTTGTTTATCAAATTCCATTGCTTTTTTCATTAACTGGTTAATTACATAGATATGATCAATGAATGATTGCCTGCTTCTAAAACCTTCCTGCGCTCATGGCTGATTAAGGTCTAGCTTTCTTTATATTCAGACTAATATGTTCTATGTAAAGATTTCAAATACTGTAGTGAGTATACGCACGGGGCGGAAGTTTTTCAGGTGTTTTATGGTTTTTGGGGGGGGCTGGGGGGGTAGGGGGGGGTGAGTTACTATAATGATAGTTTCTCCAAACTGTAGGTTAAGAGAAATATTGCAAAAAATTTTCTTTAAAGTTCAACAAGTTTTACTACTTATTCATACTAATTCAATTGTTAGGTCATCTTTTCCATCAACTTACCAACCATTAATAATTTTTTTTTTCCTCATTTACTTGGAAGTAGGTAGTAAGATAAAAAAATAAATTGTATTTTACGATATTGGTTTGTGTTTGTGTGTTTGCACATTTATGATAATGAAATTGCACCTATATATTAAAGTTTTCCAATCAAATATTCGGTAATCCCGGAAAAAGAAAACACATTATCTCTTATCATGCATATTATTTTTCTTTGTTTTTAAAAAAAGAAAATAAGATTCTTTGTAGCTTTGTAGTGAAGACTGAGCAGCCTGTCCCTGATATATCACACTCTTCTAAAATGTATATGAAATCCCAAGCAGACTGGAATGGGATTTGGCATGATCTTTTGTGCTTGAATTGGTCCCATTCACATAGTAGTGTAGATCCTGTTGTCCTTTTGAATGACAATCTAGTCAATATAAATGATAGGCGTATCCCTTCTCGTGTGCTAAAGTACCGAGTTAAGGACAAACCGTGGTTCAATGATGATTGTAGACGCGCTTAATTGGAGAAGCAGGAAGCTTATCATCTTTGGAAGGGTAGCAGATCAGATTTGACCTGGAACAACTATACTCAGCTTCGAGCTTTTGCTCAGAGAGATTCTGAAAAGGAATACAATTCAACCATAAAAGAAACCCTTTCTGGTAAAACTCGGGAACATAAATGCTGGTGTACCCTTAAATCTGCACTCTTTGGTGTATATGCAACAGTTCCTCCTTCACTTAAACCAGATGGCTCAGTCACTCACTGTCCAAAGGAAAAGGCAACCCTTTTGGCTGATGTTTTTGACAGTAAATAGAGTAATGAAAAACATGAACTTCCTCATTCCTGTTTTCCTGAGGCTAAACTGACTAGTTTAGCTTTTCGATCTCGTGAGATTAAAGCTCTGTTGATGGACCTTGATGCTTATGAAGGTGTAGACCCAAATGGTATTTTTTCTTTGTTTTTTATAAAGACAGTAGATTTCTTAGCTGCCAAGTTATCTGTTATTTTGCGCAAATTAGCAAGAAGAGGAGCTTTTAGCACTTGTTGGAGAATTGGTAATGTTACTCCTCTATGTGAATGTATTTGTGGTAGCTCAAGTCCCACTGATTACCGCCCAATTTCAATAGCTCCCATATTATCTAAAGTTTTTGAACTTCCTCTGGCAAAACGTCTCAATAGGTTTGCTGAAGGTAATCACCTACTCCCTAGTTTGCAATTTGGTTTTCGTAAAGGCCTTGGATCATGTAATGCCCTTCTTGCAATCTCCAATGCTGTACATGAATCCCTTGACTCTTGTCAGGAAGTTCGTATGATTGGCCTTGATTTTAGTGCTGCCTTTGACCGTGTTAATCATGAGCCCCTTGTTTTCAAACTGAAACAGTTGGGAGTGGGTGAGTCATTTCTTATCATTATTATTGATCTTTTAAGTAATAGATCTCAAAGAGTTGTTGTTGATGGGCACCATAGTGAGTATAGGAATGTGATATCCGGTGTTCCACAGGGTAGTGTTCTTGGCCCTTTATATTCATACTACATACACATGACATGTGGTTTGGCCTAGAAAACAAGCTTGTTGCATATGCAGATGATGCTACTCTCTTTGTATCAATTCCATCCCCTGAATGTAGATCTGGGGTTGGTGAATATTTAGCTAAAATCATTGCATGGTGCAAATTATGTGGTATGAAGTTGAATCCTAACAAAACTCCAAGTATGATTGTAAGTAGGTCAAGGACGGTGGCTCCTCAACATCCGGATCTCAGTATTGATAATGTTTCTTTAAATTTGTATGACTCTTTTAACATTTTAGGTGTGATTCTTGACAGCAAATCTACTTTTGAGAAACACATTAGGTCTGTGTCCTCTTCAATTGCACAAAAAATTGGCTTATTGAGAAAGTCTTACAAGATCATCGTTGATCAATCTATTCTGAAGAAGTATTTGAATTCTTCCATTCTACCTTGTTTTGAGTATTGTTCTCCTGTCTGGTGTTCAGCTGCTGATTCTCATCTTAATTTGTTGGACCAAAACTTACTGTCTATTTAATTTCTTATTCCTGATATAGATATTAATCTCTGGCACCGTTGTTCAATTAGTTCATTATGCATGTTGCGTAAGAGTTTTCATAACTGTGACCATCCTTTACATTCAGATCTCCCTGAACAATTCTATCCTGTTCGTAATACTAGGCAGGCAGTTAATTCTAATAGCCAGGCTTTCTTCATCATGGGGCTCAATACTACACAGTATTCTAGAAGTTTTATTCCAGCTGTTACCAAGTTGTGGAATGATCTTCCTAATCGGGTAGTTGAATCAGTAGAACTTCAAAAGTTCAAAGTTGAAGCAAATGTTTTTAAGTTGACCTGACTGTCATGAGTCTTTTTATGGTTTATATATGACATATCTGTTTTTGACGTTGTTAATAGTTTACATAGGACACCTGTTTTGACGATGTTACAGTTTTTAGAGTGATATATTGTTAATTTATTCTCATCATTTATCTATTTCCTTATTTTCTTTCCTCACTGTGCTATCTATCCCTGTTGGAGCCCTTAGGCTTATAGCATCTTGCTTTTTCAACTAGGGCTGTAGCTTGGCTAGTAATAATAATAATAATAATAATAATAATAATAATAATAGTAATAATAATGATAATAATAATAATAGTAATAATAATAACCTGTAAAAAATTACCACTTATGAATATAAGGACATATTGATTCCAAAAATACATTATTTCAGATTTTTTAAAGATTGTTCATATGAAGGAATTT
>NC_090741.1:135956684-135961684 GCF_036898095.1 Palaemon carinicauda | reverse complement strand
ATATAGAAGTTGAGGAACTATATGGAACGGAACACCAACGAAGTATTCAATTGGTAACAAATTTTCAGTGAAGGGATGCGTTATTCACGATAGCTTTAGTTCTAAGGCCTTATACAAGCATCTTGGATTTTTTTTTTTTTTTTTGTGATTATCAGAGTTCTTGATCTTAGTTATCAGTAGTAAACCTATATTTTGCTTAATTTTAATTTCTTTCAGACGCACACAAGTTTTCTCTGCTTAGAATTAGTAAAAGAGTAGCAATTTAAAGAGTATTGAACTCGCAATCTCCTCCCTAATTATCAGGAAGCCTCAAGCCATACTATTCCATTCATCGTTGAAGATTATTGGTCAATCAATTGATCTCTTAATTCTTGAAGGATTATCAGCGATAAGTTAACCATAAATATTTTTTTTTCTTATTACTATGATGAGTATCATTAATTCTATTGGCATTTTGTCATTATTGTTTCTTTTCTGTAATTACTATTACCATTATATTATTATTTTCAGGAAACATTATAAAGACAGATAACTCTAATTATACTCGACATAAAAGTATTAGCTAGCAATCCTCCCATATTTCATGAACGCCTCGGAAAAGAAAGAGAGAGAGAGAGAGAGAGAGAGAGAGAGAGAGAGAGAGAGAGAGAGAGAGAGAGAGAGAGAATTGCAGATTTGGCGAAAGATGCTACTACAAGCATCCAAACATATGCCATAATTATGAAATATATGGTAAATGTGCGTATTTAGACGGATATGGAGACGAATGCAGAGATCTCCATCCAAAAATATGCAAAACCCTGAAAGAAGGAAAAGTATGCAGTTTCAACAAAAAATGTCGATATATGCATCCTGCAACTATTAATGAGAGTAAGAAAACTCACCATCTGAAAAGAAAAACAAAAATGAAACAAAAAAGAAACAAAAAAGAAGGCCGCGTATGTACCGCACTATGCACCAAAAAAGGCCTTTCAACCCAAATCTGCACAAATAGAGCCCAACTACAAAGAATCCATCTATAATGCCAGGGGTTGGTGCAGATATGGAGATAATTGCAGGTTTACACACAAAAAAAAATATGAAGGCGAAAGAACAAATATAATAGAAAAGTTGGATTTTTTAATGGCAGAATTCCGAGAAATGAAGAAAAGAACATCATATCAGAACAGGAAGGAAGCATGGGAGAATCCATATTATTACCAATATTAAATAATGGGGATGAAACACAAACCATAATAGTGATGAATGCTCAGGGTTTAGTCACGAGTAACTCTAAAATGAAAATAGAGTTCCTAGAAGAACTAACCCAAATTGAAAAAATAGATACATTAAATATAAGTGAAACATGGTATTCCCATGAGACTGGCAGTGATGACCAGATAAAGGGTTTCCAAACTTATAGATCAGACAGAAAAAATAGGAATCAAGGGGGAACCGCAATATATGGAAGAGACATAAATCAAGGAAAAGTCTGTGAAAAATACAGCAACACAGAATGTGAATTGATTGCGGTAGAATTCGAGTCTGAAAAACTAGTGAATATTGTAGTTTATAGACCCCCAAATACTAAGGAGTTTGACATAATAATAGAAAAATTAGATGATATATGTAGAAACCATAAAGACCGGGATATACTCCTATCCGGAGATTTTAACTTTCCTTTCGTGGATTGGAAAGAACGGATAGAAGAAAGTGGTTGTATGTATACATATAAAAAAGAGAGTAATAGTAGCGCAGAAGATAAGAGGCAATTTGAAAAGCTTCAAGATATGCTATTAGAACATAATATGCAATAAATAAACCACATTCCAACAAGAAAGGAAAATGTCCTAGATCTAGTATTTGTGAATGAAGTGAATTGTTAAAGAAATAATAGTGTATAACACGGGAATTTCAGACCACAATGTCATAGAATCGATAGTTCATTCCAAAGCAAGTGATCGCAGAATTAATAAAAGCACAAAACTTTGGGAAGGATATGGAAAATATAATTTTTACAGTAAGAATATAAAATGGTCGGAAATGAATGAAGAACTGAATAAAGAATGGAAAAATGAATTTGTAAGTGATAATATACAGGTAAATACGGACATACTGTACAAAATACTGAAGAAAATTGTTGAAAAATATGTACCGAAAAAAAACAATAAACAAAAGACGTGCATACCAAGAGACAGAAGGATCTTATTCCAGAAAATTAGAAAGTGGAAGAAAAATCTTGCAAAAGAAAAAGATGTGTAGAAAATGAGGGAAATAAAATGTAAGATAGAAAATGCAGAACAAAAGATTATACAGTCGAAAGAATATGAAAAAAGGGACTTAGAAGAAAGGACACTTCAAAATATAAAAAGAAACCCCAAAGTACTTTACTCCTATGCAAAAAAGATGAATAAAGGGAGAATAGAAATAGGCCCTCTAAGAATTGAAGGACAGCTAACGAATGAAAAAAAATGAAATATGCAACATATTAGCAGAAAAATATAGGAGTGAATTCACGCCAAGAATTGAGAATGAGAATAATGAAACAGAAATGAGAGAAGAAAATGTTGAATATCTAACGTATGTAGATATTAATGAAGCAGATATTGTCAAGGCTATGAACGAAATTAAAAATGGATCGGCAGCCGGACCAGATGGAGTTCCAGCGATTTTGTTAAAAAAAACTGCAAACACTATCGCAAAGCCGCTTGCAATACTGCTAAGACAAAGTGTAGATATGAGCGAGATATATGTTAAACATAAATTAGTTTATATAACCCCTATATTCAGAAGTGGATCAAGACTAGAGGCAAGCAATTATAGACCTGTTAGTCTAACATCACATATTATGAAAGTGTATGAGAGGGTAATAAAAAAGAAAATAATGAACCATTTGGTCAAAAATAATTTGTTAATATGGGTCAACACAGTTTCGTGCCTGGAAAAAGTACACAGACCCAACTGATAGCACACTATGAAAACATATACAAAAATATGATAAATGAAAAAGACAGATGTGATCTATCTAGATTTTGCAAAAGCCTTTGACAAGGTAGACCATAACATATTGGAGAAAAAAATGAGAAAGCATAATATTGGGGGAAAGATAGGAAAATGGGTAAAAGAATTCTTGCAAAACAGAAAACAGATAGTGGTTGCAAATGACGAGAAATCAGATGAAGCCCAGGTAATATCGGGTGTGCCACAAGGTACGGTATTAGCTGCACTGCTGTTTGTTATTATGATCTCAGACATAGACTCTGATGTTGAAAACTCCGTAGTGAGAAGTTTCGCCGATGACACAAGAATAAGTAGAGAAATTACTTGTGATGGAGATAGGAACTCACTACAAAGAGATCTAAACAAAATATATGAATGGGCGGAGATAAATAGGATGGTATTTAACTCCGATAAATTTGAATCAATAAATTATGGAAACAGAGAAGGAATGGTGTATGCATACAAGGGACCTAATAATGAGACAATCACAAACAAGGAAGCAATTAAAGACCTTGGTGAAATGTTAAATAGGAATATGTTATGCAACGACCAAATAGCAACACTGTTGGCTAAATGTAAAGCAAAAATGGGAATGTTATTCAGACACTTTGAAACAAGAAAAGCTGAACACATGATTATGCTTTACAAAACTTATGTACGTAGTACACTCGAGTACTGCAATGTGATATGGTACCCACACTACCAAAATGATATTGCGCAAATAGAGAGTGTACAAAGGTCCTATACTGCTAGAATAGAAGAAGTTAAGGACCTTGACTACTGGGAAAGACTGCAATTTTTAAAACTATACAGTCTAGAAAGGAGAAGAGAACGCTACATGATAATACAAGCATGGAAGCAAATAGAAGGAATTACTGAAAACATCATGGAGCTTAAAATATCAGAAAGAGCAAGCCGAGGTAGATTAATAGTGCCAAAAAATATTCCAGGTAAACTAAGAAAGGTGCACAGGACATTAATCCACTACGCACCAGCATCGATAATGCAGCGACTATTTAATGTGCTGCCAGCTCATCTAAGAAACATATCAGGAGTGAGCGTAGATGTGTTTAAGAATAAGCTCGATAAATACCTAAGATGCATCCCAGACCATCCACAACTGGAAGATGCAAAATACACCGGAAGATGCATTAGCAACTCTCTGGTGGATATACGAGGTGCCTCACACTGAGGGACCTGGGGGAACCCAAACAAAAAATAAGGCAATAAGGTAAGGCTCTCTCTCTCTCTCTCTCTCTCTCTCTCTCTCTCTCTCTCTCTCTCTCTCTGGAAAAAGTACACAGACCCAACTGATAGCTCACTATGAAAACATATACAATAATATGATAAATGAAAAAGACACAGATGTGATCTATCTAGATTTTGCAAAAGCCTTTGACAAGGTAGACCATAACATATTGGAGAAAAAAATGAGAAAGCATAATATTGTGGGAAAGATAGGAAAATGGGTAAAAGAATTCCTGCAAAACAGAAAACAGATAGTGGTTGCAAATGACGAGAAATCAGATGAAGCCCAGGTAATATCTGGTGTGCCCCAAGGTACGGTATTAGCTGCACTGCTATTTGTTATTATGATCTCAGACATAGACTGTGATGTTGAAAACTCCGTAGTGAGAAGTTTCGCCGATGACACAAGAATAAGTAGAGAAATTACTTGTGATGAAGATAGGAACTCACTACAAAGAGATCTAAACAAAATATATGAATGGGCGGAGATAAATAGGATGGTATTTAACTCCGATAAATTCGAATCAATAAATTATGGAAACAGAGAAGGAATGGTGTATGCATACAAGGGACCTAATAATGAGACAATCACAAACAAGGAAGCAATTAAAGACCTTGGTGTAATTTTAAATAGGAATATGTTATGCAACGACCAAATAGCAACACTGTTGGCTAAATGTAAAGCAAAAATGGGAATGTTATTCAGACACTTTAAAACAAGAAAAGCTGAACACATGATTATGCTTTACAAAACTTATGTGCGTAGTACACTC
>NC_090741.1:135931684-135939184 GCF_036898095.1 Palaemon carinicauda | reverse complement strand
TAGTCCCTTGCCGGCCGGCAGAGTGTGCCGGCCGGCAAAGGTCTTCTGCTTTGAGTGCTCCCCGGACCTCTCTTGGTCCCTCATCCATGTTTGTCTTTAGAGCCAGATGGCATTGGTCTGGAAGCCTGAAATTATATTCTCCCCTTCCTTATGTGCACTCTTTCGGGTTGCCGGGCTATGAGGTAGTACAGTCTCTTATCCCGGCATCCATTCTGTTTTCTTCTAGTGTTGTACCCTAGCCGGCTGCCGGCCTAAGTGGCCGGCAGCCGGGCAGTCGGAGTTCTCTGGTTCTTTTGCTACCCTTTCCTCCATTGTTGGAATGATCCAACAGATGCAGAGGGAGAATAATGAGAAGTCGGCTGCAATGGAGCTGGAGATGCAGAGACTCGCAGCATCACGTGGGCCCCAGAAGAGGCTCAGCGGGAAAGACCTTCCCTTGTGCTCTGATGCTAACCCTTGGAGGCATGTTGAGCACATGCCGATGACGACTGGAAAGATCGTCATGTCGGAGAAGTTGGGCTTAGTTCCCCTTGAGGAGGTGGAATTCTGGCCCAGCAAGGGGTCGTATCCGGACTGTTATGTCCGTCTGAGGAAGGAACCAGCTTCAAAGGAGGAGACAGAGCCTAAAGTGGTCATAGTTATGGACCATGCTAAGGCTCAAGATTTGCTATCGTGCTCGATGAAAGAGAGGGGCTTCACAAACTCAAAGGTTCCTGCTTTGAGTAAGAAGCACCCTTCCTTTGTGTCCTCTCCTGCTAGAGCCTTCCCCTTTATGCAGAAAGGGTTTGCGGCTGTGCTAAAAGCAGTCGAGGCTGGCAAGCCATGCCCCTCCTTGGAGGAGTGTAAACCTTAGTCTCTTGCCCTACCCATGGACCACAAGGACTGGAAGGACGTCCATCTAACCTTCTCAGTCGGGAAGTTGGAGGCTGACATTGCCGGACGTCAGTTCGGTGAGAAGCTCCCCAAGCTGTCTGACTTTCTTTTGCGAAGGGAGCCCGAGACGAAAGAAAGACTGGCTGCCTCAATGTCTCTTCAAACCACTCTTGACAAAATGGCAAGTGACCCCAAGGTTCATGAGATGTTCATGGTAGTGGCTAAGATTCATCTGGCCACAGTGACGAATGACCTTTATAGCTTCGTCAAGGCGAGGAGAGCTTGTAGGGAGTTCGTGTTCGCCTCGGCTGCGGTGAGGCACGAGCCAAGATAACTAATCTCCTCCAACATTTGGGGCAAAGACCTTTTCCCTAGCGAATCGGTCAAGGAGGTTGTAGATAAGGCCGCCACGGAGAATAGAAACCTTCTCCAGAAGTGGGGCTTATCTCTCAAGAGAAAGTCTTCCCCGGATGAGGGTCACCAACCAACGAGGAAGACTAAGAAGACTAGGCTACCCTCTCGGCCAGCCAAGCCATTCAGACAGCAACAGCAACAGCAATTGCCTATGCCTTCAGTGCCCCAGATGGTGGCACAAACCCCGACCACATTCCAGTGGGTACCCCAAGCCGTGTCGACGCAGTCCCCGGCATTTAACCCAACGTTCGAAGGGCAGTCAACTACCTTTCGAGCAAAGCCTAGAGGAGCAGCCAGAGGCTCGTCTGGGCACCCCTCAAGGGGGAGGGGATTCAGGGGTGGTCGCGGTCAGGGAGGCAAGACCTCAGGACAGCAGTCAAAGTGAGGTGATACCAGTAGGAGGGAGACTTCAGAATTTTCGGGATCGGTGGACCTTCGATCCCTGGGCCCACAGCCTACTCAAGAATGGACTGGGTTGGAGCTGGTACAGCACTCCACCCCCGTTCTGGAGGAGTACATTCAAGAACTGTTGGAGAAAAAAGTGATCCGAAGGGTAAAGTCCATCAAATTCCAAGGGAGGCTGTTTTGTGTTCCCAAGAAGGACTCAGAAAAACTCAGAGTCATTCTGGACTTGTCGCCACTCAACAAGTTCATAGTGAACTGCAAGTTCAAGATGCTAACACTGCAACACATAAGGATCTTACTGCCCAAGAGGGCATTTACCGTCTCCATAGATTTGTCAGACGCCTATTGGCACGTTCCAATCAATCGCCGTCTCTCCCCCAACCTAGGGTTCAAGCTACATCGAAGACTCTACGCCTTCAAAGCCATGCCATTCGGGCTAAACATAGCCCCAAGGATCTTCATGAAGCTTGCGAGCGTAGCTCTCATACAATTACGCCTAAAGGGAATCCAGGTGGTAGCCTACCTGGACGACTGGCTGGTGGGGGCAGCATCCAAGACGGAATGCTTGCAAGCTTCTCTGCAGGTGATCCAGTTCCTAGAGTATCTAGGCTTCAAGATCAACAGAAAAAAGTCTCGACTTTCTCCATCTCAAAAGTTCCAGTGGTTTTGAATCCACTGGGACCTAGTGTTACACCGATTCTCCATCCCGGCGAAGAAGAGGAAGGAGAGAGCTGGCTCTGTCAAGAGACTTCTGGATTCCGAAAGGATATCAAGACGCGAACAGGAGAGAGTGCTGGGTTCTCTCCAGTTTGCTTCAGTAACAGACCCGGTGCTAAGAGCACAGCTAAAGGATGCAACCGGAGTTTGGAGAAATTATGCATCAAACGCGCGAAGAGATCTGAGAAGACCAGTTCCGCTTCGTCTACGTACTCTTCTCAGGCCTTGGTCCCAAGCCAGGCAACTAAAGAAGTCGGTACTTCTTCAGCCACCTCCCCCCTCGTTGACTATTCACACAGACGCCTCGAAGGAGGGGTGGGGAGGTCATTCTCATCGAAAGAAGGCCCAAGGGACTTGTTCCAATCTATTCAAGACATTTCACATAAACTTTCTGTAGGCTATGGCAGTACTCCTTACCTTGAAGAAAGTCTCCTTGCGTCGCTCGACCCACATAAAGTTGGTGCTGGACAGCGAGGTGATTGTGAGATGCTTGAATCGACAAGGATCGAGGTCACCACCTCTCAACTAGGTGATGTTAGCCATCTTTCGATTGGCGGAAAAGAAGAAGTGGTACCTGTCGGCAGTTCACCTTCAAGGAGTCTGCAATGTGACAGCGGACGCTCTATCCAGGTTCACACCGATAGAGTCGGAATGGTCCCTAGACGCAGGGTCATTCTCCTTCATCTTGAGTCAAGTCCCAGAACTGCAGATAGACCTCTTTGCGACGAAAGACAACAAGAAGTTACCCCTTTACGTGTCCCCGTACGAGGACCCATTGGCGGAAGCAGTGGACGTGATGAACCTCGACTGGAACAGATGGTCCAGGATTTACCTGTTCCCTCCTCACAACCTTCTGTTGAGGGTCCTCAACAAACTGAGATCCTTCAAGGGAGTAGCGGCAATAGTGGCTCACAAGTGGCCGAACAGCGTGTGGTTCCCTCTGGCATTGGAACTACGGCTGAAGTTTCTACTGTTACCAGATCCAGTTCTGACCCAGCGAGTCCAGAAGTCGACTGTCTGCGCTTCATTACAGAAAACCCGGACCCTGCAGCTCATGATTTTCTCTCCCTAGCGGTGAGAAAGCGTTTCGGGATTTCGAAAGACAGCATAGACTTCCTAGAGTAATATAAGTGCAAATCTACTAGAAAGCAATATGAGTCATCTTGGAGAAAATGGGTGGCCTTTGTCAAGGCGAAGAATCCGCAAGAGATCTCGACGGACTTCTGCTTATCTTTCTTCATCCACCTCCATGGTCAAGGATTAGCAGCTAACACGATTTCAACGTGTAAATCTGCTGTGACAAGACCCATTTTATTTGCCTTCCAGGTCGACCTCGCTAACGATATTTTTAATAACATTCCGAAAGCCTGTGCTAGGCTCAGACCTTCAGCACCTCCAAAGCCCATTACATGGTCTTTAGATAAAGTTCTTCATTTCGCTTCACTGTTGAACAATGAGGAGAGTGCATAAAGGATTTGACCCAAAAAGTTATTTTCCTATTTGCACTCACATCCGGGGCCAGGGTTAGTGAGATTGTAGCCCTCTCGAGAGAGAAAGGTCGCATTCAGTTCTTGGATGGGGGAGAGCTGAACCTGTTTCCGGATCCTACGTTTCTCGCCATGAACGAGTTACCCACCAACAGGTGGGGTCCCTGGAGAATCTGCCCTCTGAAAGAAGATGCATCTCTATGTCCAGTAGAATGCCTAAAGCTCTATCTTCGTAGAACTTCAGACTTCAGGGGTGGTCAACTATTCAGGGGAGAAACATCAGGCTCAAATTTATCACTGAAACAACTCAGGGCAAAAATCACATATTTTATTCGCAGAGCAGATCCTGACAGGACACCCGCAGGTCACGATACGAGGAAAGTTGCCTCATCCTTAAATTTCTTTAATTGTATGGATTTTGATAATCTTCGTTCATACACTGGCTGGAAGTCTTCCAGAGTGTTCTTTCGTCACTATGCGAAGCAAGTGGAGCAACTAAAGAGGTCTGTGGTACAGTGGGTTGTGTCGTTAACCCTGCTGTTTAACTTTGCGAGGAACAGTGGATTTAATTGGGACGATTAATTCCGGGGTGAGTGTGTAGTTACAAACTGTTCTACAAACTATGTGTGAGGGCACGGGTTGCCCACGTTGACTGTTCCACTTTCAAAGGCCTAGCATATGTGCAGACATGTGTGCCGAGCGTTTCCAACGCTAATATGACTGATTAGTAATACAGACTTTTACAATTTTGATACCTCAGTATGTTAAAAGTGGCGCTAATGTTTTTCTCTCAGATAAACAAGTTTCTGTTTACTATCATGCTTATGCTTATTTTTTTTATTATCCTCCTCTTATATGTATATATAATTGTTGTTAACCTGTTTTATTTATTGTTTGTCAATAAACTAGTTCTTGTGAACCTTGCGTCTCCTTCACCTGTGTCAATTTATTGATAATAATTGAGCATTTCGTACTATGTATATTTATCTGGGATAATTCTAATAGATTGTTCCTTTATGCAAGCGTTTTTTGCATTGGTTTATGCTTTCCCTTAGCGGGAGGACTCCATGCCCTAAGGGGACGGTGGCGGATATGCAAGTTTCCTCCTACTCGGATATAAACCTTTGTCCAATACAGTATTGAACGGAGAACTGGTCGATATTTCATATTGACGCAGTGGTTCTTTACAAACTATGCTTTACATGATATAGGGTGACACCACTATATTGGCTTGTCTGTTATTCATACATAGGTATATGTACTCTTCGAGACTTTTCCAGAGTCTAGTAGGACTCTTCCCTGTAGGGGGCAGGAAGCACTAACATGGTTTATGGTTAGTTGAAAAGATGTATGACGGTAACATCTTAGGTCTCTAGGTCTACTGGACCGGGGAAATACCTCCGGGGAGTACGGCACGTTTTGAGAATCCACAGATACATTAATGCTCTGGTATACTTCCATCAGGTCGACATGGCTTGAGCCCAAAAAAACGGATTTTGAGCGAAGCGAAAAATCTATTTTTGGGTGAGATGGCCATGTCGTCCTGATGGACCTGCCCTTCCCTTTCTATGAAAGGGCTGTAGGTCCCCTCCCTACATACAGTATCTGTAGCACCTCGTGTATCGCTACAAGGAATACAGATAGCGCCGTGAGCGGCGCAATGCACGCTTACGAAACGGGAGAGGAGAGATGCCTTGCGAGCGGCTCTCCTTTTCTTTCTCGTTTTCGTTTTCTTGCTAATTGACCCCTTCGAAGTGTTATCTCTGTTCGGGGTGCAGATTGCCATGTGGCGTGTCAAGAATACGTCCTCTGATATTTCGCGATATCCCTGGTTCTTTTATTAGGGATATTCGCTCCAGGAGTTAGAATTCTGGGTACCTTAAGGTAAATTCTCTGGGAATATCGCCGTTGTTGTAATATACCCAAGGAAGCTACCCTATAGGAACTTCCATCAGGACGACATGGCCATCTCACCCAAAAATAGATTTTTCGCTTCGCTCAAAATCCGTTATATATATATATATATATATATATATATATATATATATATATATATATATATATATATATATATGCGTGTGTGTGTGTGTGTGTGTTTGTGTGTATAAATCACGAAAGCTGACTCGTGATGAATATAAAATATATTATATCCACGAAAGGAAAAATGAAAAAGACTTGATTGGAGTTAGTACTTTCATCCACTCAGGATATTATCAAACTTAGCAATGAGAATACATATACAAAGACATCGCATTTATACAGGAGAAGTGGATCTAACCGCTGTTAGTTTTTTAATAATTCCGGAAAAAGTCAGATTTTAGATAAAAAAAATAATACTGGATTAACAGAAAATGACCTGGGATTAGATTCAAATCTCTACCTTGAGTATAGGAGATTAAAAATGATTCAACAATATTCCTCTGGAAATGGTCATTTACATGGATTATTTTTTCCGCCTTTGACCAACCAATTCTGTGACTTGACTCTAACCAGTGGAAGGCCAAGGCATTATTAAGAAAACCCCTGGAAACGGCCACCTGATGCTGTTTTAATCTGACTGGTATACTTTGTGATGTTTGGCCGATATAAAATAGGTTACACTCTGAACAAGGAATGCTATATATTACATTATTATCATTTCCAGAACTATTCCTAATTAACATGTTTTTTTAATGTACAATTATATTTAAACACTACAGCAATATCTAGTTCTTTCAAAAGGGGTATAACATCTAAAAAACAAACATGGAATGGCAAACAATGTATATTAGTAATTGTTTCCTTCCTCTTTAATTGGACAATATATAATGTTTTCTTAGCCTTATTCATACATTTTTTAAAGAAATATTTGGGATAACAAAGATCTGTTGCAATTTTTTCTATTTTAGTGAACTTGTCCTTTATGTAATCTGGGCTACAAATTCTCAATGCCCTAGGGTACATGTAGGAAAAACTGAATGCTTTATATTTTTAGAGTGACCAGGGTAAAATGTACATATGAAAAATTATTTGTGGGCTTTCTATATATGGAAAATTTAAAATTATCTGTTTCTATAACTAATAAAACGTCTAAAAATGGGATACGGTTATTTTCTTCATATTCTATAGTAAATTTTATTGATGGTACTAATGAATTAATGATTGAAACAAAACCCTCAAGATGAAAATCAACATATCGATACCACACAATTTGGGAAGACCACACTGAAGGAATTAATCGGAATTAAAAAAAAATCCATATTTATGTTGGATAAAAGTGGGGACAAAGGATTACCCATAGCCATACCAAAACCTTGTTCATAGAAATCTCCATTAAAACTAAATTTACACTTTTTAATGCGCAAACAAATGAGTTCAATAATAGTATGGGTTGATAAAGGTAAATCATAAGCATCTAAAATACCCGACAGGAAATACAATAAGTCATCAACCGGCACTTTGTTAAACAATGAAGTTACATCAAAACTTAATAATCTATGTCTAGACGTAAGGTTAATTTTTTGTAATTTTTCGCAAAGATCAACAGAATTTTTTATATGAGAGGTTGAAATAGATCCTAAGATCGGGAAAAGTAATTTGACTAAATATTTGGATAATTTATAGT
>NC_090741.1:135924184-135926684 GCF_036898095.1 Palaemon carinicauda | reverse complement strand
AAAGGGTTTTGCTCACCCGCAGGGAAATGACCAGTATCGCTTGCCTGCAACTTGCTGCAGACGGGTCTCCTCGTGAGGTGAATCTACTTCGTGCCCTTTGGATAAGCCGTTTACGCGAACCTATACATGCTGCCATACCTTATATCGATAGTTTACCCATAAAGGACTTGTTGACTGAAGCCGACGCCCTTATGGACAGCCACTTCACAACCGTTAAGACCTCCATAAACGCCTCCACTCCTGACAAAGATGACGACTATCCAATTTCAACCGAAGCTGACGTGAATACCGTAGGCCATACGAGCATACCTTGTGACATGCCGAAGCGGCGACAAAGCCACCCACCACCCAACACTAGCCCGCTGCCCAACCAACGACTTCTACAGCCACGTACTGCCTCCCATCAGCCTGAGTTTTGCTACTACCACAACAGATTTGGGGTAGCTGCGAAGAAATGTGCCAAGGATTGTCAGCGGCCAAAAAACGTGCAAGTAGGCCGTCGCTAGTGGCGGTTGCCTCCCGTGTTTCTAATCTTTCCTTTTTACATGATGAAGGAACGGGCGTGCAATTTCTGGTAGACATGGGTGCTTATTGTTCTCTTTTGCCAAGGGAACTCTTCAAGACACGACGTAGTCTGAGTACGTCTGCTAACGTCCCCCTGGTAGCTGCCAACGGATCTGCGATACTCACCTACGGTTACGAAAACCTCACATTATCGTCTGGAAACTGTAAATTTAATTGGAAGTTTCTCGTTGCTGACGTCACATTGCCAATCCTCGGTGCGGATTTCCTCTTTCATTTCCACCTTCTGGTCGATGTCGGCAGAGACGATTGGTCAATGCAGACTCGTACTTGTCAACACCTCTTCAACCCGGCTCCTCCAACATCGCTCTCCACATCTGTGCACCCACGGTTAACTACGCCCACCTCCTCACATCATACCCAGAAGTTTTCCGTCCTGAACTTCGCCAAACGCCAACGGCTTCTACCAAGCATGGTATTTATCACCATATGAAGACAACAAGACCCCCAGTCTTCGCAAAACTCAAACCTTTGGCACCAGAACGACTGGCGGCCGCCAAACAGATGTTCGCCGTAATGGAGGAAATGGGCCTTTGCCAAAAGGCCTCCAGCCCATGTTCGTCATCCTTACACATCATTCTAGAGAAAGACGGCTCCCTTCATCCGTGCGGGGATTACAGGCACCTGAAAATGCAAACAGAACAGGATCAGTACCCCCTCCCAAACATCGCCGACGTGAGCTCCTACCTGCTCTAAGCGAAGGTTTTCTCCACACTCGACCTCCTGAAGGGGTATTATCAGGTGTCTAAGAACCAAGAAGACATCCCCAAGACCGCCATCGCCAATCTGTTTTGTACATACACCTTCAATTACTCCTGTTTTGGCCTTCGTAATGCTGGGGCCACTTTTCAACGTCTCAGGAATGGTATATTAGGGGACCTCCTCTTCTGTGTATGTTATGTGGACGACATAATTGTGTTCTCTTCCTCAAAAGAGGAACACCTCCCTCACCTGTGCATCGTGCTCGACCACCTGCAACAAAATGGCCCTGTAGTCCGGTTCGAAAAGTGTACCTTTGACGCCTACGAAGTGTCGTTCTTAGGGCACCGCATCACTCCCAAAGGAGTCCATCCCGTCCCTGAGAGGGTAGAAGCTCACGCCCTCGACTGTCAAAGCTCTGCAGGAATTCTTGGGCATGATTAACTATTACCATCGTTTTCTGCCAGCCATTGCTGCCACTCTTGCTTCCCTGTATGCCTCCCTCAAGGGCAAGATAAAGGACCTGAAGTGTGGTCCCCTTCAAAAAGTGGCCGTCTGCAATGTAAAAAAGTCCCTATCAACCACTGCAGCTCTCACTTTTCTATCACACATGCCCCTTTCCTTCTCTCCACCGATGCAAGCGATGTCGCTATTGGTGCAATACTCGAGCAGGTGGTCAACGGCTAGCCCCGCCCAGTAGCCTTTTTCCACAGAAAACTGTCCAAGGCAGAATCGGGTTATTTTACCTATGAACGGAAATTGCTGGCATTGCACTTGCCTGTCCGTCAATTTTACCATTTCTTAAAAGGTTACGCCCATCGTCATCCGCACAGACCATATGCCCTTGGTTCATGCCTTCACTCGACATTTTGACTCCTGGTCCACCCGTCACCGCTGACATCTCTCCGCCGTGTCTGAATATAATTGCACCCTTCAATACATCCCTGTGAAAATTAATCCTGTTTGCTGATGCCCTGTCAAGAAAGATGTTGGCTGCCGTTCAACTGGGATTGGATTACAACGCATTGGCTGAAGCCCAAAGACAGGATACATAGTATCAAGCATGTAGGACATCCAGGACATCCCTCTGTTGGGAAGACATCCGCCTCGACAACTCAAACACCACCCTCCTCTGTGACGTCAGTACTGGTAGACCGCGACCTTGGATTCCTGCTCCCATGCGCCGTCAGGTGTTTGATTTCATTTACAGCCTCTCATA
>NC_090741.1:135859184-135909184 GCF_036898095.1 Palaemon carinicauda | reverse complement strand
ATATATATATACATATATATATATATATATATATATATATATATATATATATATATATATATATATATATATATATATATAGATATAGAAATATATATGTATATATATATATATATACATATATTTATATATATATATATATATAAATATATGTATATATATATATATATATATATATATATATATATATATATATATATATATATATATATATATATATATATACATATTGACCACAAAAAACTATTACGAATCTTCATAAGATTAAAAATGACAGACAGGAAAAACTTTAATAGGCAACACAAGGCAATGAGAGTTCGCAATGATAACCTTGAAAATAAGCCCTATATATTCTTGGTACTCACCATTGTCGAACCATGCACAAAGAAGTTGCAGATGGATTTTGGCAGATGTCCACAAGAGGGTGACGTAGACCAGGGATCCCAATAAAAGCCTTTAGCCCAAGAAAGGCATGTCGGACAAATAAAAAATGTGGAAACCTTTCCAGGTGAGTGAGGTCTCTGTGTCTCTGTCTCTGACACTGCCGGACTGCCTGCCTCCTCGTCGCCGTTTTCGCTCGAGTAAAGCATATGGAAGGAGGAGGAGTTAGCAAACTACCCATCTTTAAAGACTGGACGGCAGGAAAGACAGTTTGATGGTACCAAGAGTAGGGCGATTGAAATACCAAATTCTTAATAATTACTAGTCTTTCCTGTCGCCATGTGAAAATATGAAATGTCTTGTACAGTTCAGGGGCGAAGATGGGATTTTTTCATAAATGAAAAAAATCCATCCTGAAACATATGTAACAGGACAATTGTGAGAAAAAATACATTCAAGAAATGTAAAAATAATTAAATTAAATACAAGAAAATACAAATACTGAATAAAGATTAAAGCATCTGTCTTGTCCTTTCTTGGCTTACAAATATCAGGAGTAGCTGAATTGGTACTTCCTGTGTTTTCTAGTATTGGAATAATATTATTTACATGCAACCTTGATGTCTGGCCTGTTTTTCCCTTCTTAATAACAGCATGGGTAACTTCACCCAAATCATTCTTAAAAACTTCTAGAATTATGCCTAGAGGATAATTATTCCTTTTGGTATGTTCCTCCTTAATTAATACAACATCGCCAACCTTTAGTAATTTATGAGTAACGGGACGATACCGCCCCTTCCTGTCAACTGCTTGCTGAATCAAGGTACCTAGAAATTCATTATGATAGGTCTCTATTAAGGTCTGCTTAATTTTACACAACTTTAGGTAATTCTGAGAAATAACTGGATTATCCGGGTCAAATTCTGGATCTTCAACTGAAAGAGGTTGAAGATTAGGGATAAGGTTTAGAGAAGTCAATTCATAGCCTCGCACGAGCTGTTCTGGCGTTATTGGTTCGGGCACGTGTTCAGTCTCAGCACGAACAGCTTCTTTGAAGGCTATTGGTCGTCGATTAATGAGATGCACAATATTACAGACAAGAAATTCAAAGTCTACATACGTCAATACAAAATTCTTAATTGCTCCAAACATTAATCTTTTGATCATTTTTACACAGACTTCTACTAATGATCCCAATTGACTGCAGCCTTTGAAATATTGCTGAAAGGAGAGGGGTTTTACATTATTTTCCTCAAAATATAATTGCGTCTGAGGGTCACTAATGAAGGAAGTTATGGTATTACCTCCTGCCACCAACTGAGTTCCAAGATCACTAATACAAAGTTGAGGAATCCCGTACTCAAAGCAGTGTAGCTGAAATGCTCTTAAAAATTCTGCAACATTCAAACTCCTACAAATTTTGAGGTTAACTGCCCTAGACCAAGTACAGGTGATACATAGTAACCAAACCTTACGGGTCTCTTTTCCATCCTTCGTATTGAAGGGTCCTAGATAGTCCATAAATATGTTAGAAAAAGGAACCGTAGGAGGATCTGCTCTGAAGTCTCTGTAAAAGTTCTGATTTAACCTTATATAACGATTATTAAACCTACGACAATGAACACACTGTTTAAGAGCCTTTTTCACAACTGAGAAATGTTTAGGGATGTAATAATGCTTTCTGAGCTCTGTTAATACAGAATAACATCCTGAATGTAATAATTTGAGGTGTGCATCCCAAATAATTAGGTTGGTCAAATGACTGTCTGGGTGCAATAATAAAGGGTAATTTCCACTTAAGCCATAATTCCATTTTTTGAATTTACTTTTAACTCTCAAAAGACCCTGTGAATCTAAAAATAAATTAAGTTGCGTTATAATAGGAGGAATGTCTTTTCTGGAATTAAGACCATGCTGTAGGTAAGAATATACCTCAGGATAATGCTTCCTTTGTTCAGTGTTTAACAAGTAATTTATAGCCTGGGCAAAGTAATTAGCGACTGGTGAGCAAGCAATTTTCGCTTTCAGCTTCCACTTGTGCACCACTAAGAAAATTCTGCGAAAAATCAATACAAGTTTCCTGAAATTGGAATAATTATTAATATCAATAAGATTGTTAGCAACTTCCATAACCTGAGCTGTGGAAGGAGTTGCTTGAACCTCGGTGGGCATCTCAAATGCTGGTATGGTAGTTGACAATTCTGGAACTTCATTTATACTTAAATTTGGTCCTGAAAAAAAGCAAGAATTTTGCAACTGGTTGTATGACACACATCTGGTGATTATGTCCGCAGGATTGTTTTTTCCTGAAATAAAGCTAAATTTTATAGGAACCGTTTCACACATTCTTTGTATATTATGAAGTCTGTTTACGACAAATGGAGAATGTTTATTTAATTTTTCCAATTTCAAGGCAGCAGAGTTCAGCCAATGTAAGGCACAGAGAGAATCAGTATATACGTAAATATTATTATCCTTTAAGGGTTTTAAGCAAGCAGATCCAGACAAATCTTTGTAAATCTCAAGAGCACACTCAACACTTAAATGTATTGCGTTAAGTTCCAGAGAGGGCATGGATTTACTCTTAAGTTGCTTATTTACAAGTCTGTTTTTGGCATGTACAAAGCTTAAGCGATTGGATTCAATATGCTGTAAATAGAGTACACAACCAAATATGTCCTTACTAGCATCTGAAAAAATATAAATATCATAATTGCCATCTCGTGGACCAACACACCTAGCAATTTTTAAAGGAGGAGCTCTGTTGGTTTGCCTGCAAATATTAATCCATTTTCTCTGCAATTCTTGCGTTAATGGTTGATCCCAATGTAAACTCTTTTGACACTGTAATTGATGTATGAACAATCTACAGCGGTTAAACAATGGCATATTAAAACCAAAAAGGTCAAACTGTGAAGCAATTGTTTGTAAAAGAGACCTTTTAGTATTAGCATTGGGATCAAGAAAAATTGTTTTAGTGAAAATTTCGTCGGAATATCGGTCCCAGTTTAAACCAAACAACTTGTTACGTAAAGGCGTGGCTGCCTCTGCTTCGCGGTCCACTTCATCCTGTAAAGTGGAGTCATTAGTTACAATCTGCTGAATGTCAAATTTATAGGGATTGAATATATTCGAAAGCTGTTTATACGCCCACTCTAACTCCTCTGAAGTATTGGCAGTAATAGCCCCATTGTCCATATAAATCATGGAATAGATAAATTTCTTTAAATCTGCTATTCGAGAATCCTCTGAAGGTTGTAACACAAGTATGTAATATAATGAAATCATTAATGAAAAGGGACTACATCTAAGGCCAAAAGGTAATCTTACATTCTTAAAAGCCAATAAGGAAAAATCACCTTGTTTAACATTTTTGTACCAAAAAAATAACTTGGACTGATCAGTTTCTGTTAAGGATAACATATTAAAGGCTTTCTTAAGGTCAAATATGAGTAACTTTTGGTCAAATTTAAGCTGTAAAAAGGAAGAGGACAATTTTTGGTTTAACGTAGGCCCTGAATACATGCACTGGTTATGTGACAAAGATATATTATTAGTAGAATCCCTAAGGTTGGACAAAAATACAATCCTACATTTGGTACTATCCCTATCCAGTTTAAAGATAGGCATGTGTGGTAAAAAAGAATGTTGAGGGTTCTCACTTTTAAACACCTCTAAATCATAAATGGGTTCAATTATTCCTGCCTTCAATTGCTCCTTAATTGTTTGGTCAACGAGCTGCAAACGTTCTGGATGTCGTTTAAGTCTCTTGAGGTTACACCTGAATATCAACTTTGATAGATTTTCATTCTTTGAAAGTAAATGAGAAACTTTCCCATTCCACAACAAGGGAACGATAATACGTCCATCAGACTCCCTACGACGAAGGGTTTTGATGGTAAATTCGACCAACTGGTTGTTAAGTTCAATACTTTTTTCATTGTAGAAATTCTGATCGTAATTTAAGTAATAATTACATTCTGACTCTAGAAGTTGATCAGTGACCTGTTGCAGTGGTTTCTCCATAAGCATACCTCTTTCGTTTATTACAGAAAATGAACAGTTTACCTCAAAGTTAGTATTAACGTCATCATCGGCAAAAATATCAACTTTAGAGTTCAGCAAAAAGGAACTACTCTGGATATGAATAGCAGAACTACACTCAAATGGGTTACTAACAGCCGAGGTTTGCACTCTCGTATCAGCTAAATTATCAATATTCTTAATCATTAAATTAATGCTACCAGACAACAAAACACCTGCATGACACTCGGTATACATCGATGAATTTATTCCTCCAAAAACTGTATCTGTACCTGCAATACAATAAGCGAAGTCTGTACCTAAAATGAGATGAACATTATTAATTTCATGAGAAAATTTATTACGGAATTGATCAGCTAATTTAACACCTTGTGCCTGAAATTTATCAACTAATCTACCAAGCAGAGGTAATTTCAATGCTACATTAATGTTTGGTACAACCAAGCAATAAATTATAAAGGATTTATCTCCGATCGTAACAGGAACTTCAACAATTTCAGTAAAATACTCCTTATTACCATTAAACCCATTAACTTTTAGCTTTACTTTAGAGTTAATGATTTTAAGATTATTCTCCTCCGCCAATTTCTTAGTGATAAACGTGCTCTGCGAACCACTGTCCTTCAGTCCTCTGTAAACAGTCCCCCCAACTTTAAATGAAAAGGTGGGTAAGATGGAATCACCTTGACAAGTAGGAAGGACAGCAACACCGCTGCTTATTTGAGGAGAAGTTTCCACCTTGGAGTTGCTGTTATTAATATTGATAGAGTTTCTGCCTGGTGACGGACTCCTATCACACAGGTAAGTCATATGCCAGCTGTTACAATTTGAACAGCGTCTCTTGAATTTAAAACGGCACTTACCGGAGACATGATTAAACTGGCCGCATTTTACACATCCATTTTTAGATTTTAGAATATGCACTTTATCTGTAGGAGAAAGAAAATTAGGGCACTTATGAATAAAGTGAAATTTATCAGTATTTCCAACCGCAGAACACAAGGAACATTGAGGCAAAGACCTGTCTTTATCATATGTTACTGCTTCCGCAGCCATGCTGGTAGTTCTCTCTTTACGAAGAGGGAGAGTTAATGTCTTGACAGGTGAAGCTTTACATTTCAAACTTTCAACACCTTTCCCGTCACTTTCGTACCTTTCGCAAGCTGCAAAGAAATGTGAAATAATGTCATTTAAGGAAGGATGAGTCTTTCCTGTAATATTAATAAAATGACGCTGAAAGCGACCATTTAAGCCGTGCCAAGCAAAATATCTGACAAATTCGTCCGCTCCAATGTTAAAAGTCTTGACTGCTTCGCATACTGATCGGAGGATGGAAATAAATCTGAAGGGATCATCACCCTCTCTTAGACTTAGCTCCGTAATTTTCCTAATTGCATTGTTTATACAAACCTCCTTAGAAGCAAAGGCGGAAATCAATAATTCTTTGGCATCTACATAACGCTGTTTGTCAGCTTCCAGAGAACTTAATAAAGTCTTTGCTCGACCTTCTATCTGTTGCTTCAATAATAAAAGTAAGTCTCTGTCTGGATACTGAAATGCATTAGTTTTAGCCTCAAACTCTGCTATAAATTTCAATAATTTTTCTCCTTCTTTGCTTGTAAACTTAGGAAGAGGAGCTGTTGGCTGTTTCAGTAAACTGCGGGCCACGTCAGGAATATTATTAGAGTCATTCTTACCCCTGGAAATCTCAGGTAATGGTAAACAATGCTCAATTTTATCTAAATAATCCTGGCAACTTGTTAATTCTGGCTCTAACTCTGCTTCATCAGATACGTCAGGAAATTTCTTAAAGAGGATTTGGTCATCTAGCTCTGACAACTTGTTTCTATAATTAACAAGAAAACCTTTAATAGCTAACTTTTCTTCTTGTGTAAGGGCAGAATAGGTGTCAGACCTATTGAATTGTTCGGTGACTTTTCTCCGAATGACTTTTCGTTGTCCGATCAGTACCTGTAAATTAGCCATTATAACAAACGTATAACAAATGCAAACAATAAAATGTTAATTTTCTGAAAAGGAAAATTATATTTATTTCAATAAAATGTTAATATCCTGGAAAGGAAAATGTCAATGTCCTGCAAATAGAAATATGAGAAACTATTGGGAGCCCCAGTCGTGGTCAATTCTCTACTGGATCACTTTCTTAGTGTTGCCCCACGTTGGGCGCCATAAGCAGAACACCATAAAAATCTGTGATTTGAAATAAAGGTTGGAAGGAAAAATGTAATTAAATATGATATTTATTACATAAATAAGCCTTTAAGATAACGTAGTAACGGAGTTACAAACAATTGGTTGGAGAACAAGGCAATTCACGTAAAGGTAATTGTGTAGGAGACCTCCGCGCTGGATTTAAAAGTTTCTAAAAGTATAAAACGATAGAAAACAGTAAATTAGCGCTACAGTTACCTTGAAACTGTGAGATAATCCTCCTACAACCACCTAACTCTTACACAGAAAATGTAAGCATAAACCTACTACTACAATTATGGGGGACCCCAGTGGGAAGCGGGGTTTTTGGGTGGGGGGAGGAGGAGAAAAGTGATTTTTCGGGGCACTACCGAACCTAATACAACTACCTACCCTACCCTGGGGGCCATGTACCCCTACCTAGGCCTACCGGGGGGGGGCCTCCGCCCCCCCTGCGACCCCCCCTTAAGGCCACAGTAATTTTCAGGGCACCACCGAACCTAAGACACCCACCTAACCTAGCCTATGGGGCCCTGTACCCCTACCTAGGCCTACCGGGGGGGGGGCTCCGCCCCCCCTGCGACCCCCCCTTAAGGCCACAGTAATTTTCAGGGCACCTCCTCTTCCTTTTCCCACGAGTAACCACACTACGATCACACCGGAATGCTAATCTGTTGTAATCTATACGGCACACATTTTCACAATTAGGGCACTTTTTCTCTGCCAAAATCAAACCATGACGTTGAGCAAATGCAATTAGCAAATAAACTTTCCCTGAATAATGTACACAAAAATCTCTATAAGAAATAAAGCAATTGTCACAAGTGACACAGTCGGAACGGGATGAAGGTCCTGCTAATTGCTCCATACTTCACGGCAAAATTAGCTTTTCAGTTTGAAGGGAGATCCGAGACGTGCAAAAATATTCCTCCGTGGAACTTCACGTAAACTGTGGTAACTGGTGGAAAAATAGCAGGGATAAGTGAAGTAATAAGTGTCAGCATTGGCTAGATTTGTAAAAACTGCCATGATTGGTTTTCAAGCAGTGTGACGTCAAGAAAACACCTGTTATTGGTTAGAATAGCATTGAGAACTAGTCTGCCATACGCAGTAAGGCGGTGAAACAGCTCATTTTAGCCAAGACATCACACAGTAAACAAAAACAAACACTTAGAAAAAATCCAAGTGAAACATAACTATACACACGAATATCTTCGTTAAATAGAAGCTGCTCATATATTGACTATTATATAAGCGTTCTATATAATATAATAGTGAATTGTAGGTGTTTAAATTCTTCAAGATCTTCCGCGGAGCTCTCCTACACATTTACCCACGTAAATCGTACGGCGTTTCCTTCGTTCTGCTTCGCTCGCTGTCTGTAAAGAAATATTCAGGAAGATTAGAATCTAAAAGTCATGGTCATTCATGTAGAAGAATATACCCATCGGAATAATAACCCACTTAAAATTACCTTATAATTGAGCAACTGAGGTTTACATTAGTATCAGGAAGGAAATAAAAGGGCCGATACGCCAAAAGCAAACACCATCCTGAAATGAACGGTAAACCTAATATAAATTTGCTCGGTCGTAATATGGGAGACAATCCGTCATAAATATAACCACTCGAAACATTAATGGATTCGTCGATTCTCTTACCCAAGTGTTAACAACGTGAATTTATGAATAAGCTAGAGTTACTAGTCCGAGAGCTAAATCACCTGAAAGGACAAGAGAATACGATGTATAAAACATATTGACCACAAAAAACTATTACGAATCTTCATAAGATTAAAAATGACAGACAGGAAAAACTTTAATAGGCAACACAAGGCAATGAGAGTTCGCAATGATAACCTTGAAAATAAGCCCTATATATTCTTGGTACTCACCATTGTCGAACCATGCACAAAGAAGTTGCAGATGGATTTTGACAGATGTTCACAAGAGGGTGACGTAGACCAGGGATCCCAATAAAAGCCTTTAGCCTAAGAAAGGCATGTCGGACAAATCAAAAATGTGGAAACCTTTCCAGGTGAGTGAGGTCTCTGTGTCTCTGTCTCTGACACTGCCGGACAGCCGGGCTGCCTGCCTCCTCGTCGCCGTTTTCGCTCGAGTAAAGCATATGGAAGGAGGAGGAGTTAGCAAACTACCCATCTTTAAAGACTGGACGGCAGGAAAGACAGTTTGATGGTACCAAGAGTAGGGCGATTGAAATACCAAATTCTTAATAATTACTAGTCTTTCCTGTCGCCATGTGAAAATATGAAATGTTTTGTACATATATATATATATATATATATATATATATATATATATATATATATATATATATATATATATATATATATATATATATATGTATATATACATATATATGCATGTACATATATATATATATATATATATATATATATATATATATATATATATATATATATATATATATATATATATACATATATATATATGTATATATACATATATATGCATGTACATATATATATATATATATATATATATATATATATATATATAATTATATATATATATATATATATATATATATATATACATATATATATATATATATATATATATATATATATATATATATATATATATATATATATATATATGTGTGTGTGTTTGTGTGAGTATTTATAGATATATATATATATATATATATATATATATATATATATATATATATATATATATATATATATATATATATATATATATAGGTAATATTCTTTTATTTCTCTCTATGAATATAAAAAGTGACGGTTTCCTCCTGAGATCGAGGCATTACATCTAAATCTTGCTAAGGCATTTTTTTTTTAACAGTCCTTTTTTTTATTCATTCTTATAGCTTTTGTCCATCTCCCCTCTCCGTTTTGCTCTCCCCTCTCTCCTGTTATTCGTTATCACCATTTTAATTGTTACAGGAATAGAGGTTTAATCTAGGTATTCTCTCCTATGATAGTTTTTTTACGAGAGAGAGAGAGAGAGAGAGAGAGAGAGAGAGAGAGAGAGAGAGAGAGAGAGAGAGAGAGAGAAAGAGAGAGAGAGAGAGACAGTATGCTTGCCGTAAAACGTTTGATGTCGACCTGTAACATTATAGAAGTCAATATAACATAGACAACTTTTTTTTTTTTTACTTATCACCTTATCAGAAACATTAATCCTTATCACCATATGAACAAACATATATAAATTCTTACCAATAGTTTTCATAACCATAATGTAATTACACAATCACCGTTACCACCAAGTTAAAAAGATAAGTAACAATTAACTGTAAAAAGTAACTTACAGCAATGCCTCCTCTCTGATACCCAGCATATTTCTTTTATAATAAATATCAGCTAACTTCTTCTATCAGCTCTTGCATTAACACCTCCAAAAATATAACATCACTATAGTAGAGGAACATTGTCAAGAAGCTGATAAGACTATTCAACCGAAACATATCCATAATTTACAAATCTCATTACACAAACAATAGCATACCTTAAAGAACACAAGCTACATATCAACACCATTTGCTTACATGAGGTAAAGCTGCACTCCTCAGCAACTACGCACAAACAGTTGGTTACGTGCACAACCTCTACCTGCCAGTCAATGGCCACGTCTACAGTCCACAGTACCACTGCCCACCTCCACAATTTTACACTGTCGTCAGTGAGCATGCGCACACTTCACAAAACTTGAACATTACTAAAATACTTAACAATGATAATTATTAGTGTATAACTAATAATACACTTCCGATTCCTTTATTGTTCCTCAACGGGTAGCTATACCACCAACTTGTGAACCGATCTCTTAATAACTGTGTCACTTTGTCCCTTTTATTTTCCTGGTCTTTGTATTTTGTATCTAATGCTTACATCTCTAACCTTATTGTCTCTGCCTGTTTCTGTATCTACAACCTGCCCCATATTCCATTTTCCTCGCACAATATTTGTGTCTTTTATCATAACAATATCACTAGGTTGTACATTTCTTTTATATGTGTGCCATTTTTTATTTACAATAAGTGTAGGGAATTAATCTCTGCCACATACGTCAAAAAGTTTCGACAATATTTTGTATAAAGTTTAACCTTTTCTTAGTGTCACCTGAAGGAGACCATGAGCCAGATGGTACTTTATTACTTGCCCTACACAAAAGTAAATAGTTCGGACACAAATAAGTTCCTAATTCTACATCAATACCAGGTTTTCATCCAATAGGCCTTTCATTCAATAAGTTTGCTATTTCAAAAAATGTTGTCTGCAAATCACTAAATGTCCAAATAGTATTCCTATGAGCATTGACAGAGACCTTTTTACAGCCTTAATTAACGACTCACTTAGCCCATTTTGTCATGCAGCATCTGCAGACCGATTAAATTTCCATTTCAAGCCTTCTTTTGCTCCAAATTCAGTGATCTCATGTATGTTCCAGTTGTTATCATCACTCTCAAGTTCTTTACTTGCTGATACCAATTGTGAGCCTGAGTGTACAGTATGAAGATAGCCATGGACAGCTGTAAATCATCTGAAACACTTTAACTACAACATCGATATACACAGCAAGTGTAACAATACAATTGAATATAACACCATAGGCTTTCCCAGTTGTTGTTTTCTTCACATTATAATTGATTTGAAATTGTCCAAAAATATCCACAGCAGTGTGATAGAATGCTGGACAAAGACTCATTCTTTCATCAAAAATCTGATCCATTCTTTGACCTTCAACTTTGGCATCTAGTTTCCTGCAAAGAGTACAACCTCTCTTTATCGATCTTATAATTTTACGTGCTGAAGGAACCCAAAAATTAGAGTGAAGCTTACATAGTGTAACATCAACTCCAGCATGATCCACCCTGTGTAAATAACTAATGTAAAAGACTGTAAATGGTTGCTTACCAGATAATAGAATGAAGCTATCTTGGTTCCAATTATGTTTTAACCATCTTTCCATTCTTTGTCCTACCATAATTGTACCATTTTCAGCTTGAAATGATCCTAATCTTTGAAAGCATTTTTCCCAGTTCTCAGGAAGACTTTTTTTGTGTTTGCATAATCCAAAACCACTCAGCTTCCTGGAGTGATTTAGATTCAATATTCTTTAGAACACCCTTAAAAGATTTCACCTTAACTGTATTAATTATCCTAGCAGTAACTGCAATTAACATATCATAGTTGTTGAATTTGGATGCATCAGTTATGGTTTCTTCATGAACCCAGTATTGTGCAAGATTAACGTGAATTTTATTGGGTAACTCATAATTCACCGATTGACTGATAGGCCACGGTTCTGAAGGAAGGGCCATGAACTTTGGACCATATTTTCATGACTAGACAATTGCAACATTTAAAGTGTCCTAGGGTCTGGTCAATAGATCAGCAGGATTTAATCCAGAAGCAATCCACCACCATTCATTTGGGTCACTATTTGATTGAGCTTCTGCAATTCTAGTGGCTACGAAAGCAGATAAAGGGAAAAATGGAAGCTCCACGGAAGAAAATGACACTGCTAGGATGTCACTGGAGGCACAGAAGAAGGCCAAACAGCGGAGGGGAACTGCAAAGGCAAAACTATCATGTAAGTTTGATAAGTTTCATGAGTATATGCTAGATCAAATGAAATTAGAAATTTTAGAAGAAAGATATGAGAGTGCTCTATTGATAGAAAAAGCTAACGTTTATATCAAAGCATTGAAAGATAGAAAATGTGCAGCTCATGTGATATTTGTGAAAGTTAAAGACGAAATGCAGGTGAATAAAGGTTTATAAGTAAAACTGATTGATGTGCCCAGGTTTCACGGAGATGTGAGAGGCCATAGCAATTTCAAGAGATTTTTTTTTTAGACTAACGCAATCAAATTATGGGAAGATCCCTTTGTGCATAGGCAGTGTCTCTCAGGATAGGCCTTGGATACAGTTCGTGGTGCACATCATGACTTTGATAAAATTTTTGAGCGATTAGATGAAACTTTTGGGAACAGCAAAATCATTATTAATTTAGTAGTAGAGGACATAAAATTAAACCTATTTCCGAAGGGGATAGTGAGAGTTTCAGTAAAATGGTTGATAAGATTGAGCAATGCTAGTTTTACCTGACCAAATGAGTTTGGCTGAAAAATTAAATACTGCTAACATGACTAGCCAGATAGAAAACCTATTACCACCAAGTTAAATAGATAAATAACAATTAACTTCAAAAAGTCACTTACAACAATGCCTCCTGTCTGATACCCAGCGGATTTCTTGTGCATTACATATTAACTAATTTCTTCTATCAGCTCCTACATTAACACAACCTAAAACACAACATCACTACAGTAGAGGGACTATGTCAAAATACTGATAAGACTATTCAACCGAAACATATCTATAATCTACATATCTCATTACACAAACAATAGCATACCTTAAAGAACACAAGCTACATATCAACACCATTTGCTTGGATGAATGCACAGCTGCACTCCTCAGCAACTACACACGAACAGTTGGTTACGTGCACAACCTCTACCTGCCAGTCACTGGCCACCTCAACAGTCGACAGTAGCACTGCCCACCGCAACAATTTTACACTGTCGTCAGTGAGCATGCCCACACTTCACAAAACTTGAATATTACTAAAATACTTTAAAAAAATAATTATTAGTGAATAACTAATAATACAGAGAGAGAGAGAGAGAGAGAGAGAGAGAGAGAGAGAGAGAGAGAGAGAGAGAGAGAGAGAGAGAGAGAGAGAAAGAGAGGGGGGGGGGGTTATAATGAAAGTAACAAAATATATGACTGCATAGAAATATCTTGGTATTGTTAAAAGATGAATCATGTTATTTACTGTAAGCTCCCTAAAGTATTCGCTCTTTCATGCATACAGTAAGTAATTTATTTTTTATTTTTTTTTTAATTAATATCAGGGCCACGACTGCTACATCTGGAAGTCTGAAAAATATGTGATTATATAAGAAGGCCTAAGCAATTCCTGAAATAATTCTTGAACTGAGATGATGACATAATTCAGAATACCATATTGATGTAACAAGATGTAAGAAAAAGATTAGATCACCAACAATCTTAGGGAAAAACTTCATGTATTGGAATAGGATGAATATTTTGCCCATTAGAAAAAAAAACAATCCTTGTTATACAAATTACGTATTTACTAGTTCTATTATTAGAGTTGTATTAGTGTGGTCATATAAAATGGCATCATTACCAAACAGAAAAGACTTTTTTTTTTTTTTACTAACTTTACTTTTCTTATGTCATGAACAGCATCATATATTAGGATTTAATCATATTCTGCAAAAGGTTTATCCAATATATATACAGAATCAATACAGTTGATAATAATAAAAATAATAATAATAATAACAACAACAACAATAATAATAATAATAATAATAATAATAATAATAATAAAAGACAATATTCTTTTATTTTTTTTTATTTTTTATTGGGAAGTAAACAACTACATATTTTTAAGGAAGAGATATTACTTACGAAGTCAGTCTTTTTTGTAGAGGTATGAAAAAAGTGTACTTTTTTTTTATACAAAATTTCCAGATCCGTAGAAGTAGATTAGTAGTAAAAAATAGAGGGTTGGGCATGAATGTAAAGAGAGTTCTATATGAGAAAGTGATTGTACCAACTGTGATGTATGGATCGGAGTTGTGGGGAATGAAAGTGATGGAGAGACAGAAATTGAATGTGTTTGAGATGAAGTGTTTAAGGAGTATGGCTGGTGTATCTCGAGTAGATAGGGTTAGGAACGAAGTGGTGAGGGTGAAAACGGGTGTAAGAAATGATTTAGCGGCTAGAGTGGATATGAATGTGTTGAGGTGGTTTGGCCATGTTGAGAGAATGGAAAATGGCTGTCTGCTAAAGAAGGTGATGAATGCAAGAGTTGATGGGAGAAGTACAAGAGGAAGGCCAAGGTTTGGGTGGATGGATGGTGTGAAGAAAGCTCTGGGTGATAGGAGGATAGATGTGAGAGAGGCAAGAGAGCGTGCTAGAAATAGGAATGAATGGCGAGCGATTGTGACGCAGTTCCGGTAGGCCCTGCTGCTTCCTCCGGTGCCTTAGATGACCGCGGAGGTAGCAGCAGTAGGGGACTCAGCAGTATGAAGCTTCATCTGTGGTGGAAATGTGGGAGGTTGGGCTGTGGCACCCTAGCAGTACCAGCTGAACTCGGCTGAGTCCCTGGTTAGGCTGGAGGAACGTAGAGAGTAGAGGTCCCCTTTTTTGTTTTGTTTCTTGTTGATGTCGGCTACCCCCCAAAATTGGGGGAAGTGCCTTTGGTATATATATATATATATATATATATATATATATATATATATATATATATATATATATATATATACATATATATATATATATATATATATATATATATATATATATATATATATATATATATATATATATATATATATATATATATATATATATATATACATATATATAATCATTCTGTTGAATCTTTTTCGAGCAGAGAAGAAGCATCTTACTTACTCTCATGGGTAAACTGTAAAACAGGATTGATTTGTGGATACTTATATATGGTTCCCTTCTTCGAAGTCTGTTCTTTATTCTTCATCGATAACACGAGGGAGGAGATCATGATGTCCGGCTGGCTTGTTGTTGTTGCTGAAGATTGCATTGTCCCAACAGCCCATGGGTGTTTTGGTTGTTTTGGATGGTCAGTAGGTATTTTGGTTATGGGGTGATCTGCAATTTTCATTTGTAGGTGGATTTTATGATAGGTTGTGGGTTTTGGGATGATAATAAGCAAGTGTTTTTTAATTATTTTTGAGGCGTCCCTTCCTCTTTTTGGGAGAGGAAGAAAGTGACGGAGGGGAGGAGATATCCTCCCCAGGAGAATCCACCGGCTCCCGTCATTTAGTTGGAGAAAAAGAGTTACAGCAGTGAGTCCCTTTGAGTAAAAGAGCTCGGGAAATAGTTTGAAAAAGTTCAGTTGAATATCTTGGTATGAGTGATGTAAAAAACTTCCTTTGTGGCTTAAACTTAAGTTATTAGAATGACTGATAGTGTGAAGTTTCACCTGAGTAAGAGAGTGCTGAAAACGAGAGTTGTTAGCGGCTGTGAGTGGTAGAGAAGGGGTGGAATAAGTAATCCTGTACCTGCAAATTCTAGAACAAAAATAAAAACAAAATTTTTACCTATCATTGTTATCATTGAGACGTCTATGTGCTGCATGATTGAGAGGGATACCTGAACTTAAAAGAAATAAGAGAGATTGCAAGTAGAAGAGCTAAAAAAAAGGTTAAAGGGTTGTTTAGATTACAAACTGGTGCTGTTACTACGTTATCTCCGTGAAGGGTAGCTGCGGAGAAAGGCTGAGAAGGCATTAACATTGGCAATTATATGTTTGGCAGTTGCTGTTGTAGGTAGAGAATTATTGAGGTTGAATTCCTGTCTGAGTAGGCTCGTTAAATGCCAGTGCAGTAGGTAATACTGTAGACGCTCTTCTGTTGCTTCCTTGCAGTAGCTGCGCAGTTTTTCTGGTCTCTGCTGTGCTGCTGGGTCTTCTTCATTGTCCATGATGATTTGCTAGATGCACGATATCCTAGTCACAGACTGCAAATAATAACCGCGACTTGACGTGGTATTTCTCTTCCTATTGAATATGGTACTAGATTTTTTGCTTCAATATACCATTTTGCTAATCTTGATCCATCAAGGAACTCTTGCCTTTCTTCACTAGTTTTTTGGATATTGCAAAAACCAGCCATATGATTCTTGATGGTTTTAAGTGAAGATTGAAGAGTGAGGCTTATTTTCTGGCACATTAGGGCAGATTTGGCTAGGTGATGGGCTTCATCATTGCCAGTGATTCCAGTATAACTTGGGATCCAATTCAGGGTTACTTGCCTGTTGTTGCTTTGATGAGCTAAGGGAAAGTTCTGGATCGCTGTGATAAGGTACAAATTTTCAGTAGGTTCTCTGTTGCTGACAGCCAGAGTGGCTCGCTTCTAATCTGTATGAATTATTGTGTTTCCTTCTAGTAGGTTGTCTAGGGCCATTTCAATTGCCCCTTGTTCCGTTTTGTAGTGTGGAGGCGTTGTTTGAAAGTCTGCAATTTTCCCTGTAGCCTGATGGAGAGACGACTGCAGTGGCTGCTACAGGGATGTCGCGGTCAAGTGATCCATGAGTTATATTGGGAGCTGCGGCATTACTGATTGCATTTTTTGGCTCCTTCTGGTGTGCAGAGAGCATTGCTTGCTGCTGGAAGGATAGTGAAGTTATATTGGACGGGGTCAGGAGCCCAGGGGACAGGACTGCTGTAGCCCTCATACTTTTGTTTCCCCTTGGTCTTATGGACCTCATTTTCAATTGGCCTTCTTAATTTGTCCAACAGTCTCTTTGCATGAGAATTTGATGGGTGAATCTCTTCCGCCAGATCGAGAAGTCTTTTAATATTGTTGTTCAGAGGGCATTCTCTGTTTGCAATGATTGATTTGAATATGATACTGCAGTTCCTGATGTCGATCCTGACTGAAATGGATATTAGGTTAGTTTTGACTCTTAACAAGTAGAGTGTAGTTCAAATTGGAGAACCGCTGATATGCCCATGGCATTATTTTGCACCAGTTCTTATGATGCTTTATGAGTATCTGTTAGTGAGGTGAGCGTGGGTGCTGCATAATCGATGTGGGATCGAATTGTTTGTACATAAAACCGTCTTAGGAGACTGTTTGATACTCCTTGTTTGAGAGAGGTCATTCGTTTTATGGGTGAAAGTCGCATCTTTTTTTCTCTCTCTGAGGTGGATTACTTCGTTGGGCACTGATAGACTTTTGTTGATGATTACTGCTAGGTACATAAATTGACCTAACCATTTGATGGCTTTACCCCTCAGAGTGAAGTTGTGAGGGTTTTGTGGGTGTTTTATGGTCTTGACTTTAGTCTTTTTAAGTTTGATCTATAGGCCAAAGTCATTGCATTCCTCCTGGATCATGTCCAGTGCCTTTTTGGGTGGCGTTTCGTGCATGTGCTTTATGTGGGCAGATGATGCATATGTCCTTGGCATATATAAAGATTTCCACTCCATTTGGGAGGTTTAGAGTGGCTAGATTCTCCATAAGTAGATTGAACAAATAGGGGCTTGTATGCCGGAAGGCACTTGCCTCTGACGAACCATCCTACTTATTGGGATTTGGTTTTGAATTTTTACTCAATGATAATCCCTAATATAGCCTCCCAGCATGTCAGGACTTTCATGTTCTTGGAGATATAAGTCATATTTCAAGAGCTATGGTTGACGGTACACTAAATACACGTGGGTAATAAGGTCCTTTCTCATGTAGTATTGGGGGAAAGTCTATCTTATTGTATGAATGAATAGCTCTTCCAATATCCTAAGATGCCTACTGTTAAGGGCACGGCCGATGTTAACATCCTTTACTATATGGTATCGGAGTTAACCACTGAGAGGTAACGCATTTTATTGTACCTTGTTGCACGTAGCAAAATAGTCTTTTAGATAGATGCATCATAGTCATCTAGATGTAGGTGCCGGGACATCTCTGGACGGGAAAGTTATATGGGTTAATGACGTTGGTTTTCTTTAAGTCATCTTGCTCGCAGGGGCAGATTAGTCCTCCATTATTAGGTCTAGCTTTATTTGTTAATTAATCAGAGTTGATATGATTATTGTAAATATAACCTCATTTTCATGGCAGTGTTTGTAAACTATTGTTAGAATTTCTTTCTGTCTTTTAGGATGAGGGACTGGAGTAGTACTATTAAGATATATCCTAGGTTGATAAAAAAAAAAGAACTTTTGCTAATTTTTGATGCATTATTTTGACAAAACCTTCAAAGAAAAAATAGAAGACACACAAACTCATAATAGTGAGACTTGTAATACTTAATCTTTAGCTGTAAAGGAATCTTCTATGAACTTAGGTAATGCAATACATAGCTTTAATTAATGATGGATTATTCACATTAATTATGATTGTGTTTAGATTTATAACAGGTCATGAAATTTTTTCAATTTTAAAAATGGAAATCACCTCAAATTGCACATGACCTGAGTGCATAGCGAAAGAGGACGGTTAAGAGATATAGCTACAGCTTATTGATAATGAAAATTATCAACTAATGAAGGGGTGAGCTGAGAATGGAAAATAATATTCAAGTTAAGATCTTCATATTACTTTACACGCTCATCTACCTCATGGGGTAAAAAATAAAAATAAACTGGGAATTTTAATATAAAACTATTATGGGAAATACATGAATGTACGTCAGGAGGGGAAAATGAAAGAAACTACACACACACAAACATACAAACCATACACCCACCCACACACACACACACACACATATATATATATATATATATATATATATATATATATATATATATATATATATATATATATATATATGTATATATAAAATTATATATATATATATATATATATATATATATATATATATATATATATATATATATATATATATATATATATATATATATATATATATATATATAGACATAGATATATAAATAGATAGATAGATAGATAGATAGATTGATTGATAGATAGATAGACAGATAGATACATAGATAGATATAATATATATATATATGTATATATATATATATATATATATATATATATATATATATATATATATATATATATATATATATATATATATATACATATTTATATATATATATTTATATATATATATATATATATATATATATATATATATATATATATAGAGAGAGAGAGAGAGAGAGAGAGAGAGAGAGAGAGAGAGCTTCACATATAGATGTACAACATCACCCTCACCTAAAATTGACCTATCATACTTACACTTTTATTGTGAGCAAAATCTTTATAAGAGTTGTATGTAATTTATTAGAACACCTGTCAAAACTCTATATATATGAAGTATGAGAACCCACTGCCTTTCGAAACTTTCATCAAACCCTTTGAGAGCCCATCAATGTGTGTAATGACCCTCTTTATTTTTTACATTTTATTTACTAATGTAAAATGGGTACTGATGAAAATTACATCTGATAGAAATAAAATTTTAATAGTACTTTGGAAAAATTTTGATAGTATTTATAGTTATAAAAATATGAGGAAAAATATTGATAACAGTAACATAAATGCTAACTCATTTATTGATTTCTCTTTGATGATACCGTAACATTCTAAAATGAACAATATTCCGGATATTGCAATTCCTTAAAACAGGATTATAAATTTGTTTACGTAGATATACTTTGGAAGTATATCTTAACACATGCTGATAAAAGTTTGTACTTTACTAAGAACCTAACCTAAATTACTAATATTTATAAAAAAATAAAGAGATTTCTAAACACACAATAGAACATACGAATACGTAGAGTTTTTGTATAGTATACATTAAGATCAATGTCCTTTTTGAGTACCATGATTACCAGAAATTGTTGTGCATGATCACTGAACTCTATTATAGGTGACATGTCTTAAGTCTGATAGGTGACGTTTCGTAAGTCGTATGGTAAGGGTATATTTCCATCATAGTTGAGATTTCCACTAATTTAGTAGTTTCAGCATATTGACAGAACAAAATTTCATTACTTGCTCAGAACAGTGGTAGCACCCTTAGAGTGCTCCAAGAAACAATATGGGACTCGTCTGAAGAGTATCTCGTTGTTCAAAGTGTATTCAAACTCCTTTTATAATAGAGTGAAAAAGAAAAAAAAATATATATATTCTGTGTCATAATTCGTGACATGGAACACTATTCGTATCAGGTGAATGAATACATGTTCGTATATGGTGTAAGAAAAGTTGTACTCTCATCTGTTAAAATACGGTGTTTAACACACCAGACACTATTTCTGCTGATATGAAAAGAAAAAAAAAAAAAAAAAAAGGAGTAGTATGTTATAGTTTTGTCGATGAAGAATATAGATGAGAATAATGAACAAAACACTTAGGAAATAGTTTAGATAAACAGGCCTAGTTGATAAATAGAATATTAGTTTAACGGGAAGAGGAGCGGCGCGCAGTCATAGCATATCCAATATGCATAAAAGAAGTTCAAAGGCACACGAGTGATAGCACACATGCAAAACCAAGTGAAGTTAGTCAAGATATTGTAGCTCCCAAAATTGCCAGAACTCTGGTTATGTGTTGGACTTTTTGACAGTCAATGGCCTAATTAAGGGTCTCAATCGGTCGAAGTGTTTTTGAGAGACTATGAAGCAGCCACATATGGGTGGTCAGAAAAAGAAAGGCAACATAGATAATTAGATTGCTAAAAGAAGCTCTGGCCATAGAGGAAATTTGTTGGCCACAAGATAGTTTTAAAATTTTATATTGAAATAAAATGAGGTCTAATTGAGAAATATTCCTTACACGATGCAAGGAAAGGTGATATGAACCAAAAATTATCAGCCCAATATTAGAGAGGGTAAGTCAGTTTTCAGTTTTGTAACGTGTTTTTTTTTCCGAGAATTTGATTCGTTTGCTCTATGGAGTGCTATTCTCCTACAAGGTGATAAAAAAGCAATTACTCATGATAATATTCGCATATTACTAAACCCCTAGCTATGTAGAAATTTGTTCAATGATAATTGCCCGAGGAAAGATGTAGTGATGGCGATACAAAGCTTTCTAATTATTTTGCCAGAAGAAATAATGGAGAATACCCCCTCCCTCACCAATTCCGATGTTGGCAGTGTGGGGGAGGGCCACCAAAGTGTGGAATACCCTAACCAACGATCTTCCCGCTCTTCTGCCTGTCAAACCTATGGTCATCTTTCTCAAGAGTGTCCAACAAAAAGCAGTGATAGCGAGAAATATCTGGCACACCACTTTCCGCCCAATATTCAAGGAAAATTAGGCAGAGGAACTGGGAGCCAAGAGAGATCCTAGACACCCCCCCCCCTACGAGACAGCGGGTACAATGGAGTGGGGCTAAAAGGGTATGCAGGTACCTGCATCTCCCTCAGTACCCCCAACCGCGTCCCCGCCGCACTAAAGATATGAGCTGGGAGTGATGGTATTGTAAGCGAAGTTGTTAGCCTTGTCGCCCCCCTATCGGGATCTTGATTGGCAGCTGCGAATTATAGCTGTCAGGATTGACCTACCAGATAAGTCTGTTCGTGAGCTGATCGACGCAGGACCCACAGTTTTGCTTTATGTACAAGGAAGCTCCTCAAATCCTCCACAGCTAGCTGCACCCATCATTCGCGACATGTCAGGAGGAAATAAACTACAAGCAAAGCATACAATGATCATCAACTTCAAGGCGGGATTTGTGAAATATACAAATTTCTTCTTATCTTGTGTACATTTTGGAATTCCAGGAATTTAGGCTATACTTTATCTTGATTTTGTTTTGAAAAGTAAAATATTCATTTGCAAGAAAAAATAAATGATAATATTAATGGCAATAGGTTGCATTCTGCCGATAGAAAAAAATAAAGAGTAAGTGCTTTTGCGGGAAGGGAGAGACAAATTGGTAATTTGACAGCTATACCTGGAAAAGGAGAAGTATTGCCTCCCTAGACGCTTACGAGCATATCAGAGAAACCATCTCAGCCTCTCCTGGAGGTTCTAAGGCTGTTGTTGAATCACACATAAAATGGGCACGCATAGTCTTATAGGGTTTGTCAGAAATTAAGGAGAGGAAATCAGATATTACAATAGTTATATACATAAATGAAACAAATTGTGTTAGGATGGGATTCTTTGTGGGCATTATTAGTATTAATGGGATCTTTGAAGCTGCGCTCCAGCTCCCATAGACGAACGCACTCTGAACTTGATTATGCTAGCATGTAAACTATGTCTGCCGAAATATCAAACTGTATTTAGTAACATTGTTAATAATTATCTTTATGTAACTGTAATTAGAGACAGACAAGATCAATGATGTGTAGGGTAATCATTAATTTTTAAGATATATATATATATATATATATATATATATATATATATATATATATATATATATATATATATATATATATATATATATATATATATATATATATATATAGGAAATTAGTTAATTAAGGGAACAAAGGATTATCCAAGAGAGTGTATCCACCTAGGCTTCTTCAAATGTAGCAGGTAGGAAAAAGGATTGCTCGTTAAAACTGCGTTGATTATAGGAACTCTAATGCAGTCAGTAAGGACAGTAAATCTTTATTTACCTTGATTGGAAAATTACTCGTGGATGTACGGGATGATAGATATTTTACAACTATCGATTTGAAGTCTGGATACTGCCAAACACCCATTCAGGAAGACAATAAATGCGAAACGACATCAATGGCCATCGATTAACTAATTCATTTTATTTTTTCCCTTCGGGATTAAAAATGCTCCCAGTCATTTTTCAAAAGTAATGATGGCAGTATTATCTCCATTAAATATCCTTAATGTTGTATGTCTACTCAAGATGATATCATAGTTACAGGGAGAACGGCAGAAGAGCATAGTAACAATGTTCGTAAAATTTTAGAAGCACTGCTCCATACTGGTATGAAAATAAATTTAGCACAAAGATATTTTCTCTGCCAAAAGGTAAAATTTCTAGGTCACATAGTTACCCCAGAATGTATCCAACACTGTCCCTCAGTTAAGTAGATACTATAACAGATTTCTCCTGGCCACGTACTCTTCAGAAAGTCGCTGAATTCATAAGAAGCTTTGGAGTGATGGAAAGACCCTTAGATGCTTTAGAGAAACAGAAAGTAATAAATTGGGGATTGGAAAAAGAAAATACCTTGAAGGCAGCCAGCGGGTTAATACCTTTTTTTTATGGACAGGACTTGAACATTCATACAACTTAATAAGGTGACTTAGGAAATCCACAGACTGCATAGGATTTTTGCCTCTGACCTTTGGTTTTCTGTAATTTATTCTGAAAAATTAGTGTTTTTAGAAATTCTATATCCTCCCTTGATACACAATACTTAGACTTAGGGTTACTACCCTATATAGACCTAAATGAGACATAATTTTTTTTTTTTTTAGTTATTTTTTTTTGCTTTATTGTTATTTATTCCATTATGGTAAAAAAAGTCTCTACTTTCTTTTTTTATAATGTATTTTAAGTAATATAACAAATTCCAATGATATATCTTTAAAACCAAGGGAGAAGATTGCATTTTAAGGTCAACAACTACAGTTTTAGCAATATCAAAGTTCAAAGTTTTCATTTGTATTTTCATGAAAACAATATTAATAAATTATGATTATTATGATTTTTTTTGGGGCGGGGGGCGGGGATAGTGGTGAACCCAATCAATGATATTTCTCATTATTTTATCAAAATTGGAGATCTGTTTACCCCATTTTTTTTTTTTTTCTCTTGGTCCTCCTTCATCCACAACATTCTCTCTCTACTCTTCACTAAATCCGCTAATATCGCTGATATTACCCACTTCCGAACTCTTATCAGAGCGAATATATTACTTTTTAATGTTAGCGAGATGTTTAAACTATGTTTTCCTCGTTGGCATATCTTTAAAACTAAGAAAAAAGATAGAACTTGTAGGGCATTAAGTATAGTTTTGAGATACGGGCATTCAAAGTTTTTCTTTGTATTAATTATTACAAAGACAATATTAATAAATCAATATTATTATGAATGTTATGTTCCTTTTTTAATATTAATAGACTAAAACTTTGTTATTTATCATAAATTAATCATAAATATCTTGCTTCTCTAGGCTCCTGTTCGCTCATTCATCCATCGCACTCATCTTTATCTCTCCTTCACTATATCTCCGATAATAGCATCTTGTTATCTCTTATTAGAGCGAACTTTCTTCTTCCTTATACTAGCGAAATGGTGAAATTATATTTTCCTCTTTGGCATGATGAAATTCTTTCCTAAACGAAAAAAAAAAAAGACGTAAAAGGTAATGAATTTAAGAGGCCAAACTCAAACATGTATTCTCTCTAACGTTTGTGCTACAACTGAAGGGTATGCAGGGTAATCATATAACTTCCTGTCTTTAGACTCATGGAATCTATACAGATGACATTGCTCACAATTTGTTTTATATTAAAATGTAATGATTATAAAAAAATTACAATAGCAGTAAAAATATTGCATTTTCTTGCGGGGATCAATGTTTTGGGTTTATTTAGTTACTTTTACTAATTACACTGTAATTATGGAAATAAGAGGAATTTTTACCAACTATTTTGTATGAGCAATCTCCTTTACCATACGAAGCTCAAGATTTTGTGTTTTTTGTCCTATACCCCGATATATTGGCATAGAGGCCAGGCCCTTTAAACATTTGAAATCGGCCTTCACTAGCAACGAGTAACTAGGATATCATAGATTTGCTAGTCCGTTTTTAGTGACAACGGATGTGTATAGCATAGCTACTGGTGGTGTTAAATTTCAAGGAGATGATGAAGGCAGCGAACGATTTGTTTGTTTTGCTTCCATGGCCATTGAAAGGGGCAGAACAAAATTACCCTGCCTGTGGTCGATAGTAATTGGCTATTCTTTGGGTTGTAGAGAGCATCAGTTCTTTTTAAAATGTCAGCCGTTTAAGTTGCAAGGAGATACTATTCCATTACGGGATTTATTGTACAATGGAGACCTGATGTGTAGAGAGGTTATCTCCGTCCATAGGCAGGGAGGAGATTATGATAATGATGATAGATACATACATATATATACAGTATATATATATATATATATATATATATATATATATATATATATATATATATATATATATATATATATATATATATATATATATATATATATGGTGAATGGGGATGTAATTAATAAAAAGGTCAAGATAAAGAGGACTGGCAAAATTTAATCGAGGCTATTTTGCATCCAAGACCGGGGAAGGGATGATGATGATGATATATATATATATATATATATATATATATATATATATATATATATATATATATATATATATATATATATATCATCATCATCATCATCCCTTCCCCGCTTACGGATGTAGAATAAACTCGATTAAATTTTGCTAGTCTTCTTTATCTTGAGCTTTTTATTCTATACATCTCCATTCACCATCGCTAATTTCAGGATTCATAGTCTTCAGCCATATAGGCCTGGGTTTTCCAACTCTTCTAGTGACTTGTTTAAGCACAGTGTACTAATATCTCATGGGTGAGTGTTAAGAGCACGCCAAAATCAATTACACCTACCTTTCAGCATCATCTCATCTACATATGGCAGTCGATTAATTCTTCTCTTAAAGTTTTATTGCTTATTTAATCTGGCCATTCAACTCCCAATATTATTCTGAGGGCTTTCTTCTCAAATCTTAAAAATATGCTGGACATTTTTTCATTATCATACCACTACTCAGGTTTATACAGTAACACCGATCTCACTAATATGATATATAGCCTTATTTTTTTTATCTAATTTCAGGTGCTTTGATTTCAAAAATTTACTCAACCTACCCTTTTTTTTTTTCTTTGAACTCAAATTCTAAAGATCTTGTGTTAGATATCCTTGTTCCAAAATATTTGAATGATTCAACCTCAGTAAGCCTTCTCCTTCCAATGATATTTCACCTTCCATTGCACATTCTTCTAATGAAGCCCGATCTCATGTGATTTTTCATGAATTATGGTAATCAAGGTTTGCAAGTCGTGTGGTATACTACTATCAAGGACAGCCTCAAGCACGCTCTAGGTCAGCTAAATTCCTGTTAGAATACAGTCCAATCTTTCTTCACCATGTAAAACTGTTTTAGCATAAAAAAAACACGAGGACAATAAGCAACATAAGTTACTACACATTCCATTAGAGTGCTCTACTTTTCACTGAAATTTCTTTTGATAGGACTCTACAAATATTATCTTGGCACTTAGTATGCTCATAAACACAATTATCAAAATTTACATATATAAGAGCTCCATAATAAGGCAGAAGTCTCCACAAAATTAGTCGGTGCACAATATCAAAATTGGCTTTGTACATTATATACATTTGTATACGACACGTCGTAAAAAGAAAGTCTGGTCATCAAAAATTTTACCTTTTCTAAATTATGCCTGTTCCTCTGTCGTCTTTTTATCAATCTCTCTTTAGGCTATTAACAATATGGTAAATATACATTTTCTTGATAACTGAAGCATGTGTGATTCCTCTTTAATTATTAAAATCAATCAGATATCTGTCGTTATTTTCACCTAATTTATCAGGTTTTGACTCTTCACGCAACATTCTACAAAAGAATCGTATTTGTTTTCTGGGAGTAACTTAATTTCAAGCCAATATCATCTACGCAGTTAATTCAACGTAACCAAGATTTTCCATCTCTTTTGTTTTGATTACTGGCTTCGATTTGAAACGGACGGAATTTATTCATGGGCGCATCAAAGTTTTCCTCGTATTTAGTTTTCTCAGCCCAGTTACTCCCTTCATATCTCCTATCCATGGCCTTTGTGAAGTTTTCTTCCAACGTTGCTTTTCTTCATATTCTGTTGTTATAACAGACTCATCTCTCTTTTTGAGGGCATATGCTACTTTTTCTTCATCCTAGTAGAGATTTGATTGATAATTATATGAGCGATTTTTACACTCTATCCACTCTAAGAGTTTAAACGATAAATGAAACAATATCTTTCATCTAAAATCTACATTAGAAAATAAAAAGTGGCGAAATATCGTTAAAAAAGACAGCACTGTAGTGAGCGGCTATTTAATAATTTAAATATTGCACCCTATATCATATTCCAAATTGGTTCATATTTCAGTTACACAATAATATGAAGATTTAGTTTAATAAGAATTAGATACTCTCTCTCTCTCTCTCTCTCTCTCTCTCTCTCTCTCTCTCTCTCTCTCTCTCTCTCTCTCTATGTTAGTGTATTAGATTGATAATTAGAACTTAATTAGAGTTACGAATAGAGGCTTAAAAATAATCACTAGTATTGACACATGCTTTTCGTGAGAAAAATCCATATTCGGCTTTTTTTTAGAAATCGCACACACACACACAAACACACACATACACACACACACGCACACTCGCACACACACACCGACACATACACACGCAAACACACATACACACACGCAAACACACACACACACACACACACACACACACACACATATATATATATATATATATATATATATATATATATATATATATATATATATATATATATATATATATATATATATATGAACATATATCACAAGCACACGTGATTTCAATCAATGTAAATATCACCCACGAATGGCATTTAATACTGAATTATAGTTTGGGAATATATATCCACTTGGAATCCATTTTATGGTAGCCGCTTCTTGCCGGGTGGAGATTCGAATCCCCATATGTTCGGCTGGAAAACATGAAAGCGGCGACTCTCTCTCTCTCTCTCTCTCTCTCTCTCTCTCTCTCTCTCTCTCTCTCTCCTCTCTCTCTCCTCTCTCTCTCTCTCTCTCTATATATATATATACATATATATATATATATATATATATATATATATATATATAAATATATATATATATATATATGTGTATATATATATATATATACATATATATATATATATATATATATATATATATATATATGTGTGTGTGTGTGTGTGTGTGTATATATACACATACACACACACACACATATATATATATATATATATATATATATATATATATATATATATATATATATATATATGTATATATATATATATATATATATATATATATATATATATATATATATATATATATATATTCATATATATATCACTTCAATAGCAAGGTCCTATTCCAATGTTCTTGAAACATAAAGAAAACATGAAAAACGAGATACTCTGATCAATGTCTGGAAATATTTTCTCTAATGATCTTTTTTATCACAAGAATATTCACGAATATATATGTACATCAGCATGGGGTAATTACAAGAATCAAATAGATCACAGAGCCTTTAATGAAGAGAGAAGGAGGACTCTGAGAAATATAAGAGGCTATAAAGGTGAAGATATTAGTAGTGATCACCAGCTCCTCACTGCCACACTGAAATAAAAACTGAAAGTACCCAATAGAAATTCACATAGAATACCTAGGTTTGATACAAAAAAAAAAAAAATAGTTAATGAACGCAGAGAAATATTTGTAAATGAGACAATGAGCAGACAACTAGTGAAGAATTCTGTGATATCATGAACATTTATCAGTCAGTTGGTAGTGATAAGGAGAAAGCCACGAAAATAAAATGATATTTGGGATACTAAAAAAAGTAGAAATAGACACAAAAATGATTGTTGAAAGTTTCTGAGAAAATAATGAAAATTAAAAGGTAGCGCATTCTAAGTATTCCCGTATTGGTAGTGAGGTCTAAAGGAAAGCTATAAATTACTTGAGAGAATATTTAAACATAAAAAACAGACGAGGAAGACATAGCTATAAATTCATAGAGTGGCTATGGTATAAGAATTGCTCATAGAATTTTTACAGGAATCTAATCGGGGACAAAGAAGAAAAAGCATATACCCATCATAAAGAGAGATGGATCTGTTATAAGAACAGAAGATGATGAAAGGCCATGAATAGGATACGAAGGGCATAATTTGATTGATATACCTGAACGTAGAGAGGACTTTGATATGCCCATGGATGAATTCAGTGACTTTGAAGTCAAAGTTATCATTAAAAAAACTCAAGGAGATGGGAAACCCGTGGATACGATGGAATGACTGCTGAGACGATATTGGCCAAAAAGTTAAGTGACTCACAGAATAGGCCTACTTACCAGATTATTTTGTAGAATTTGGCGTGAAGAGTAGAAACCTGTAGAATGGGAACTATGCTTGTTGGTGAAAATTGAATAAAAAGAGATCTGGCTAATTGCAATAATTATGCTTACATTGATTCTCAGGAAAATATATAGCATGCATATTGGGAAGAGACAAAAGAGAAGATTAATGCATATATGAGAGATGAACAAGCTTAATCAAGGATAGCTACTTGTACTGACCTAATTTTCATTTTCAGACAGGGTGTACAGCAATATGTAGAATATAGAACTCTACTTTTGATGGAGGTTTTAGAGTATTGGAAAGCCTTTGATAGTGTACACCTGGTATTCTTTGGAGATTAATCGATTGATTGATCAGAGGTTTTTCGGGCATCGTGACATATAATTCCTGCCTTATTATGGAACACCTCTTAATTATTTATATATAATCAGTTATTTTCATGATCATAGTAAGTGCAAAGTTAATGTTAGTGAAGTCCTATGAAATGATTTCCAGTGAACTGAGGAGTATTTAAAGAGGATGTGCTGTGATCTATGAGGTTTATCCTCCTCATGGATTTTGTGATGCATAAAACCTTTTAAGATGAATGAGAAGGATTGGACTCGATTAACAATAAGAAATTAGCAGAGCTAGAGTGTGTTGATGAAGATGTCCTTATTAGCAGATCACCAGAGAATTTGCAATGCTTGCTCACCAGAATGGATGAAATATCACAGGATGTTACGCTCAAGATAATTAGAAGAAAGGCAGAGATGAGAAAGGAATATTCAGTGGAACAGGAAATATCAATAGAAGAAGGAAGAAATGATGAGGTATTATCATTCAAATATTTAGCAACTATGATCACTAATACAGGGTCTTAAGAATGAGATTTTAATGAAAGATTAAAAAAAGAATCATACAGTTGCAATGTCAAGTAAAATTTGGAAATCAAACTACCTGAAATTGCATAATAAGATCATGCTATATATAAGTTTAGTGAGGCTAGTGTTACTATATGGACATTAGGCATGGTATGCCAATGAATCAATAGCCAAAAGATTTTGTAAAATTGAAAAGAAAACCCTCAAAAGAATATTGGGAGTGAAATGGTAGGACATGATTAAAGATAAAACTATAAAAGAGATTACTCCTTTACCATATGTGAATGAGATCATGGTGAGGTGTAGATTGAGATGTTTTGGTTATGCTCTTCATACTCCCCAAGTGAGATTAGTTAACCAAACATTTAATTGGGCTCTATAAGTCACTAGAAGAGTTGGACGACCGAATCCTACAAGGCAGAGGACTATGGAACTTGAAGTAAGAGAGGATGGATGGAAAGGTTTTGATTTAAAAGCCCAAGAGAGAGACGACTGGTGAAATCTAACCGAGGCCCTACACGTCAATAGGCGTAGGTTGATATTCAAAAGGATGGTTGTGGAGGATTTATTTTTGGTTTATTTTTATTTTTGTTTTTTGCCAAATCCTGAGAGAGAGAGAGAGAGAGAGAGAGAGAGAGGAGAGAGAGAGAGAGAGAGAGAGAGAGAGAGAGAGAGTGTTAGCGAGCGAAAGTAGTTAGTGTAACGATCGTTTGTGGTGAGAAAGACTGTTGGTATAAATGAGATTGTTTGTTTACATTTTTTAGTTAGGTTACGACAGTGGTGAATGTTTCGGAGCGAATGCTTTTTTTGATTGACTGCGTCCTGAGTCAGTTGTGTGAACGCTGGATTTATTATTTTTTTACCAGCGAGGAAGTGATTATTGGTTTTAAAAAGTAAGTACAGTTTTGTTTATCTTTGCTTGTCGTGTTTGTGAGTGATAGGAACAATTTATTATTTATCTTTGATTATAGTGCGATAGTTCAGTTAGTTAGGAGTGTTCATAAGTGTTTTTCTTTTTTATTTTGGCAGGCCGTGATTCCTCCTTTTTGAGAGAATTTTCTTTGAATGTGGAATTGATTGGTGATGACTTGGCTATAATAAGGAACTTGGCACGACTGCTTGGATTTGGATAATTGTTGATGAACTGGCCTGTTATTAATTGTGTTAGACTGCGCTTTTGGATTGCTGAACCGATGATGACCTGGCCTTTGTATTTGGATTGTTGTTGATGATGATGATGATGATGACGATGATGACAACGACGCATTAACCTCCATAAATTGCTCCACTCCCCACTTAAGTGCTTTTTGTAGTGGAAAGGTTACCATTTTGCCACCGAGCTGTGTCAGTGTGCCATTGATAAAGACTGTTTGGACCCTTTAGACAAGTGTCTGTGTCCTTATATACTGTAGATATACATAAAATTATTACATATTGGTTGTGGTCTGTTTTAGTTTTAAGTTTGTAAGGTTTTTTTCTTTTGGTTTATTTGAATGGTGATTAGTTTTAAGTGTTTTTATTTTGATTGTGGGTGGTTTTTGTAAAGCGTTTTAGTTTTAAGGAATATAGTTGTACGGTTATGTTTTGTTTTTATGTCCTTTTTGCCTAAGAGTCCAGTTTATGATAAAGTAAGGGGAAAGTTTGTGTTGCAGAGACAATTGTCTGTTAGAATGATTCAGGGTGTGGGGCTTGTTTTTTAAACATCCCGCCACATGGTGATGATGACCAGTAGAATATTACTCGGAGGACAAGTTAGAAATATGAAAGTTGTTTTGACTCAATAATCTTATTCTGCTTATGAATCTTTTTTCTTTTCTTCAAAATAACGCCTATTGCTAGAATAACCTGCTGATAATTTGTCGTTTTTTATTTATTTATTTATTTTTTTTTTTTTAATGCCCAATATACTAATTTGTTTAACTCTCTCATAAATAATGCCCCTTCTCTCTAAGTCACATGTTCGTACCGACTTTTTTTATTCTTACATCAATAGGCACAAAGTTTCTTAAAAAATGGATAACTTGATTGCACAAGTTTCATGAAATATTTATATTATATTTATTGACAGTTATTTTATTGCTTTCCTGTCATATCACATCTGCCACCCTTGGACCAGTTAAATAAATAACTTTCCTTATAACTAGTACTATGAACTGTTCTCCCCTGTTTCTATGTATCAAATTGTTGTCTTTTATCTAAATAAAACCAGAATTTAATTGTAAGAGACTCATTACTAGGAACTTCCTTCTCCAAACATAGTTCCATGATTCCATATTACCAGTCATCTGTAAAGTCCCAAAAATTTTATCTCATTCTTCACTCTTAATTATTACGTATTACTCGGGTGTCCTATAAGTAAAAGTATGGTTGCTATGCTTTAATACATCTGTCTATAAATTATTTTTTTTTCCAAATAAATATTCAGTTGAAGCATCGTTGATAGTGTCCTCCCAATTTATTACCTTATTAAAAAAAAAAAAATTCGTTTTCCTAAAAGCTCCATATAGGTAAGCACACGATCACACACGCACATACACACACACAGAGAGAGAGAGAGAGAGAGAGAGAGAGAGAGAGAGAGAGAGAGAGTGGGTCGAATGTAAATAACATCAAAGGACAGACAGATATGTACCGTAGGACAAAGCTTTTTACAAGGGAAAAACATGTATCTATATTTATGATCAAAGATCTCTTTTATTTATTCCTTTGTTGATCGATGAAATAAAACGTAGCAAACCAATTATAATGAACAATAGTAACAGATACTCTACATTTCTGTAACAATCATTATGAACTGTAAAAAAATAATGAATTTTACGTCAAAATAGTTGCTTTCCCAAACAGGGAAGCAGCATGCTTTTTTTTCATGAATAATTAAAGGTAAATTCATTACTAACTTTCTTTTTTATCTATTTTTCTTCTTTATACGACTTAAAATAGCTTAATAACAGCGAAATAAATTGATGGAATTATTAGTAACACTATCTTTTCAAATAATTGGTTATATATATATATATATATATATATGTGTGTATATATACATACATATATAAATATATATATATATATATATATATGTATATATATATATATATATATATCATGAAATGTGAGACATATAAGATATATAAAAAATAGTTCCTTCACTATCTGTAAATTGCTAACTACATTAGAAGGGTTTTGGATATAAATTGATACATTTCTTTCTTTTTACGATAAGATTTTATATTCTGACAATTTACATTTATTTCAGCAGTTAGATGGAAGATGTTTATACGTGATTTCTTCAAAAAAAAAAAAAAATTCATAGAATCTTTGTTTGATTATGATTTTTATTTCATACAATATTCATTGAAAGTAACTAAGAAGCGTTAGAATTTTTATTCCCTTCGGTACTTATGAAAGTATATCCATATGACAAACAAATACACATAAAAAAATATGGTAGGAAAACTCTGAGTTATCGTAAATGAAGCTATAACAGCTTTTACATGTTATTTGCACACTATGGAAAAATTAGCCATGTGTTATCGTAATGGGATTGACGATTATGCCCTGACAGATTTATGCACGCTCTGTAGATATATCAAATAGTTTTATGGAGCTTTTCGACAACCAGAAATGTTTCTGCTTGGTGGCTGTAGCTGAACACACACAGGGCTGTGATGGGAATATCGTATATTATTTTTCAGCACCAGCTTTTATAAAAGTAAATCGTGATGGCCATAAGTAAGACAATAACTTTCCAAATACTCATAAAATCATCCATAATGGATAATCAAACTTATCAATCTGTTATTAGCTTGCATATTTTTTTTTACTTACAAATCATTATCATCATCATCATCATCTACTCCAACGCACATAGACAACAAAGGGTCTCGGTTAGATTTGGCCAGTCGTCTCTATCTTGAGCTTTCAATTCAATACTTCTTCATTCATCATCTTCTACTTCAGGCTTCATAGTCCTCAGCCATGTAGTCCAGGGATTCCCAGCTCTTCTAGTGCCTTGTGGAGCCCAGGTAAACGTTTGGTGAACTAATCACTCTTTGGGAGTGCGAAGAGCATACTCATACTGTCTCCAGCAATGCCTCATCACGATACCATCCTCATACGACACTCAAGTAATCTCTGTTTTAATTTCATTTTTAATCATGACATGTCGTATAACTACAAATATCCATCGGAAGGCTTTGCTCTCAAATCTTATAAATCTATTGGAAATTGTTTTATTGTCAAACCATGATCCATGTCCATATAGTTACGCCGATCTCCCTAAACTGAAATAGAGTTTGATTTTTATATGTAATTTCAGAAAATTTGAATACCAAATACTTAGCATGGCCTACCATGTAATTTTCATTATTTCCTTTGAACTTTAAACAGTCAATATCTGTCTTTATCTACTAATTATGGTATCCGAAGAATCATTCGATATTCATGGTTTTGTTCTTGTAACCACATATCCCAGCACATCACTACCAACTGACTGATGTATGTTCCTAATTCAACACCATTCTTTATTAATTGTCTGTTCTTTGTCTTTTAAAATTTCTAAAACTGCAAATGCATACTTACATTCAATTATACACACACACACACACACACACACACACATATATATATATATATATATATATATGTATGTATATATATATATATATATATATATATGTATATGTATATGTATATGTATATGTATATGTATATGTATATGTATATGTATATGTATATGTATATGTATATGTATATGTATATGTATATATATATATATATATATATATGTATATATATATAAAGGTAACATAAGCCCGTTTAGACTAGATAAGACTAATAACGTATAACTAAAAAAGTTCCATTATTATTTTTTCAAAATTTTACTACTTTGTACAATTCTCTCTTAATTCCTACTTTAAACAACTGACTATACTTTACACTAAGAATATCCTCTGAGGCAACTAAAATAAGGATACATCAGAGCATAGTTTTACTCATCAGCCTGTTCCCGGGTATTACACATTGTGCGTGTTTTTGGCCCTTGGGAAGCTGAGTATCGCTTATCAGCTACAGGAAGCCTATGGTTACCACATCTAAATCTACTAAGATACTTCCATTCATTATAATCAAACTCGGTGAAATATTTACTTAAGCCTAATTCAATCTTAAGTACTTTATAGTTATAGTGTAAACTTTCATCATTTCTACATAATAAATTCTGCCTATCTATATCACAAATTCGAAGATCAAAACATTTCATAACCCAATTACTATTGAATTCGTAAGAGCCTTTCTTGATATTAGATAGACCACACCTGTCTATAGTACTTTTAAATTTTACAAACCATTTCGACTTCAATTCATTGCTATCGTGTAATTTTCTTAACAGTAAATACATGGTGTTGGATCCCTATCCAAAAGTTTGCACGTCTCTCTCTCTCTTTTTTTTTACTAAATTGAGCAAATTCTATGTTAGCCATACAATTTGATGATTGTTTATTCAATTGAAGTATACTTTTTATGTACTTTCTATGAAAATTCTTAACTTGTCTAGCTTTTTGGAACCACCAAATTTCGTTTCCATATAAAAGAATTGGGGTTACCACATGGTCAAAGAGTTCACATTGTATATCCACTTGTAAAAACAGTTTTCTGGTCTTAGTAAGCAGACTATACATTGCTCTATGGCCTGTGTAACCTGTTCATGTGTGGTCTTTTAATATGAACCATTAGTATTAAAAAGTTGTACCTATATAAACATAATCACCCACTAAACATGTAAAGAGAATGTGATCTGCTTTTGCCTCTGGAAAATATAACAATTTTTGTCTTAGAGGGGTTGACTGTTAGGTACGAGAATTCACGATATTCATACACAACAGTTGTAGCATTTTACAAATCTTCAGCTGATCCAGTCATAACAATAGTTTCATTAGCATACAAAAGGACATACATTCTTAGGAATACCTCAACATCGTCATCTATGAGGTTATTCCGTATTTCAGAAGCACATAAATCATGTCCTCTGTAGTTCCTACCAAAGAATATATACTGAAGGAAGATAGGAAGGCTCAGCCTTTTAACACACAAATGAGTGTGCTTAAAAGGAAGATGCCAGATACTCCCATGCGAAACGAATGGCTCCAGCTATTGAGCGAGCGGTCAAACATTCAAAAAGGTAATGCTTACGAGAATATGGGATAAATTCGATTGTAAATTCTGCGACATATTTGTACATATTTTGCATTATTACGTCAGTATATTTTACTCATATATTCATGACATTCTTGAATTTTAGATAACTAAGCGGCAAATTATGTTTCTCAGTCTATTTTCAGAAATTTAATAGCTATATCTCTTATGATTTAGTTAATTTTCTTGAAAATTTAAGTATAGTACATTACATTACAACCATTTTTTAAATGTTCTATACATTACCACATTCGAATGAAGTAAAACATACTGTATATCTGATTTGTTAAACTTAGCCAAAGTCCTTATGTGTAGGCATACATTTAATTACAGTTTGTAGGCCACTGTAGGGTGAAGAAATTAGGTGTATATAAAAAACAATTGTATTTCATTTTTATTGAAATGGAAAAGTATGATGCACTCATGTATACTGTATCGTATTATAAACTATTAAATGTATAAATGTACAAACAAAAGGTACAAAATAACACAAAATTGTATCACCTATAAAAATAGTCAAAAGGGGGTTAGAAATAAAAATAAGGTAGCGTACATGCAAACCAAAAAATGCAAAACAAAACACATGAAAATGACGTTTGACAAATTATATACAGATAAGAATATTGCTCATATAAAAATGGTAGACTAAATATATATATATATATATATATATATACATATATATATGTGTGTGTGTGTGTGTGTGCGAGTGTGTGTATGTATATATATATATATATATGTGTGTGTGTGTGTGCGTGTGTATATATATATATATATATATATTATAAATATATATATGTATATATATATATATATATGTGTGTGTGTGTGTGTGTATGTGTGTGTGTATAAGTGAAAACACATTCAATGTACACAAAATACAAATAGAAACAAATACAGTATACAAATACTGTAAAATGTTAGTCTTTCTTTGGGGAATAGAAAAAATAAGAAAAGGAACACTAGCAAAATATGATGAAGCAGTATACTCCCCCTACTGCTACTCGGGTGTGCAAACATTTGAGATATTCATGCACCTATAAGTTAAATCAAAGTTAAATATAATACATACCACTAAACATGTTCCTAACGCCATATATATCAGCTCCTGAGAAATATATTATAATAATAGCCTGATGACACAAAAAGAAAAAGTAAATAAACAAAACTTTGCATAGACTATTCTATAACCTGAACTTCAGTCAAAAGATATTAAATATTTTATTTTTTTATTTTCTTATTTATTTTTTTTTTTAAAGGGACCTGATTCATTACCACAACTATGTTCTCTTTTCATAAATGATCTGTTGAAAAATTCAACGTTATATTATACGCGCATTTTAAAAAATATGTCTATCACTTCATCTAGAACACCATCATAAACGTTGAGGTTATCTACACTAATTTGTTTAATAACGAGTTAATTCATGTTTTACATGGTCTTTCATTATTAAATCTATAATATTACTCTGAAATGCTGATTCAAAATCATTAATAATGTTAGTTATGATATTACTTGGATACCATAGCCATATCCTTTTTTCCTCATCTTTTTTCCCAGAAAAAAAAGGTTAAATTACTTGAATCAAAATCTTCCCCATCTTCACAGATAAGTACTGATTTACATGCATCACACTTGTGGTGTTTGACAAGTTTATGGTATACATATCCTGCAATGTAAGTTACTATATTTTTCTCTATCAAATTGTGCCTATAATCAGATACATAGTCCTTAGGAGCAAAGGGATCAAAATTACAAATAAAATCTTGAATAGATTTTGTCACTACTGGTTCTGTCTCAACATTATCATCATTATTTGGGTTGAAACTTGAAACAGATTCCTGGATTGCTCTAAGGGATTCATCATCTTCAGGTTCATCAGTTATCAAATATACTGGTGAATTATCAATTGGACACTCTAAAAGATTTTCAAAAGAATTTTGGTCCTATTCCTTATCTGCTGCAGGGTAATCTAAATTAACAATATCTTTATTTTATAAAATAATTTTGATTAAGTTCAGTTTCTCAGTCACAGATCTTCAAATACTGCAGTATTGAGGTATCATTATCTATGCAGTTTCCTTTAACATTATTTTTCATGAGATTATTACATAGAGCATTTTTTTTATTAAGACTTTAATTTTATATGAACTTGGAGTGTCATCATTTCCACCTGAACTTCGTAGTACACTAGAGAAATGTTCAGAATAATCTTGGTTTATCCTGTTAGTTAAAAGGAATTTAAAACCCTTATCCTTCATATGGTTCCATGACATTTTAAGGCTAGAGATGTTTAAAAGCCAACCATCTATACATGGAATATTACTTTTACTTCCAATAAAAGTTAAGCTTGACAGCATATCAGCCTTTTCAAATAAAAAATTAATATTATTATTATCACTAATTGCACATTTCCTCTCTTTAAAATGAAATGCACAGCTGCTGTGAAATACATCAAACAATTCATTAATATAATTCATAAATAATGCTGTATTTTCCGCTTCTTGCAGTAATGCCCCTAATGCTGCATGTGTAAATAAACCAGCTGCTACACTACGGTTAAACACCTGTGCTGCTAGATTCACTCTCATTTTATCAAAACCGGTGTAGAAGACATGTGATACTGTAAGTTTTGGTGCTAACTATAGCCACATCTGAGAATCTGGTTAAACAAATTTCTCTATATATATTCCCATGACACTTTTCACCCACCAACTTGCATGTCACATTTCTTAAAATTGTTTCTGATACTTTTCAAAAGGTGTGGTGTATCATAAAAGAAATACACATTTGCACCTTCATGTGAGAAAAAAAGGTTTTTCTATGGTAATATTAAGATTTTTAAACAGCCTTCTATAATTTGGATCCTGGTCACATACCAAATATTTTGGGTATAAAAATGCATTCTTTAATTTACCAATACCGTCAGTTACCAAATACATTAAGGTATCACCATTAATAGAATTTGTAAATAAGAAATACCCCAGTACTTGCTTCCATTTAGAAGCCAGACCTTTTACTATAAAGACTTTTGCCATAATGGACAAGATCTTCAAATCCCTTCACCACATCTTTACTTATGATGAACTGTACATCATATTTGGGGGATAGAGCATCAAATATAATGCCACAGTATTTATCATTTTCATTCATTAATAAAGATTTCTGCTTTAACAATTTAAAAACATACTCTTTCCAGTCAACATCAAAATCAGTCTTGGATATCCAGTACCTCAACATTCTCGTTGTTGGTAAAGTAAGTATCTTGCTGATGAAGCTATAAGCTCTGTGACTTTTGAAATAAAGTCCAGGAGAGAAAAATTTTCCAGAGAGCGAATATCTCCTACCATATTTGGAGAAGCCTACTAATTTCATTTGTGGTTTATCTAGAGCTCTTCCACTTATATATTTGCTTGCATTTCTTTTATAACTGTAGATGGTAGGGTACACGTATCACAATTTTTTTGGCTTATCTTCATTTGTTCAAGTTTTTCATTAAGTCTAAAAATCTGCATCCGTTGCGTTTTTATTATTGCACGCTGATTTTTCTTTTTCCTCTGCAAGCTGCTGGTAGACTCTGAAAAGTATATTAATAGGTAATAATCCAGTGCAAAAACAATTTGCATAAACATAAGAATGACTATTAAATTATATATATATATATATATATATATATACATACATATATATATATATATATATGTGTGTGTGTGTGTGTGTGTGGTATTTATGCAATTTAAGAACAAATATATATTTATATATTTATTTAATTGTATTTCAGAACTGACCAGTTGGTGAAAAATATTTTGTTATGATCTCTGAAAAATAATGATTCATGGAAACATCTTACCATTTGATTTCATGGTTGTGAATGTTGGTTTTCCTTTTTCATGTATGGTCTTACTCTGTATTTCAGGCTTTTGTAAATTTTCCTTTACATTGATATTGCTACAATCAACCTCATCATATGTAGTAGTTGTAGTAGTAGCAGCAGTAGGATGAGGGGTAGCAGCAGTAGGAGGAGGTGTAGCAGTAGTAACAGCAATAGGAGGAGGGGTAGCAGTAGTGGCAGCAGTAAGACGAGGGGTAGTAATAGTAGCAGTAATAGTAGCATATGTAGGTGTAGCAGTCATAATAGTTGTGGTAGGGCTAACACTTGCAGCAACACAACCAATATTATCCCTAATGCTTGTTACTGTGGCATTACTGTACACTTCACTCCCACTATCTTTTGGATAATCAGTAGTAAATTCTTGAAATGCAAATATGAAATGAAACAAATTCCATATTATACTTTTTCATTTGGCTGCTAAAATCATAATCATTTTATGCATAAATATATACAAAACATTACTAAACAGAATTTTCTTACCAATATCTGATTGAACCTTTCCACTTAATTCAATATTTTCACAATCTTCTTTAGAATTTTCTTTGGTCAGTTAATAGATAAACCCTATAGCCATAATACAGGTATTACTCTAACACTTTTTCACTGAAGATAATGTGAATATATATGTAGCATAATATAGCAAAATATTAAAGGTCAATCTATACCTACTATATGAATTCTACTTATGAAAAGCCAAACTGTAATATCCACCAAAAGCATAGGCCATTTACCATGTTTCAAGGATGAAGTTCTATCTCAGATGTTCTATTCTTCAGAGTAGGAATGATACCTACAAGATTAACAATATTTAGAATAATTGTGATGCACTTACCATTCCAAAAAAGCTAAACATATACAAACTGCATATCAAATACTGCACATCAATCACACACCATATTCCAGGATGTGCAAATTCTTGTTGGGATAAGCCAGCAACCAGTTTGAGTTATAATTTGATAGGTGATGTAAATATGTTGATGTATCTGAACATATATATATATTACAACAATAAGTGCATTATACAAAATATAAGCATATGAATAAATACAAAAAAATAATTTGACTAAATTATGTACTTCAGTTATATCAATTATGAAAGACATATTTACATATATGAATAGATATATCCATAATTGTACATGGAAAAAAAATATATAAATAGGATGAAACAGAGAATGACATGAAGGAAAATGAAAGGTGTGAATACTGGCAAGGGCTCCCTGTGTACTTCATTCTGCTATCATATTAAAGTACGGCAAAAGTACTTACAAGAATACTCACCTTTCATTTTCCTTTGCAGCATACCCACGTGTAAAACGGCATCTAAACTTTATATGACAACAATTAAATCTGCATTTTTCAATAACTCACTTGATATTTTAATGACCAAACACATATAGAATAGATTACACATACCTTCTACATGTTGATCTGGGCAGGCATTTTGGCAAAAGTTTGTCAGAAGCTGGACGTAGGTAGTTTTTGGTGGAGAAATGCCTGCTACACACACAATAGCTCGAATTTAGTTGTTGTGAGGTTTTTTGTGTCAACTAACATACATAAAAACTTTCTACTCTGCTCTAATTTTACTTATAGCACGTTGTTGAGGAAATCCAGTCATTCAAACGTATCACTTTAAAAGTTATGTTAGGTTAGGTTGAGTTAGGTTAGGTTGGGTTAGTTTAGGTTAAGCAATATAAGGTAACTTTTTGTGGGAATCACATTTAGATTATTTTTGAGAAAATCCTGTGGCTATTTTCTGAGATACAGCCAAACGTGTATCCTTGGCTGTGACTCAACTACTCGTTTAGACTTAGATATTTATTTACAAGACCACGCTCTCCATTTACTCCCAAATTATGCACGCTTGCAAATTTCCTCTTTTTGTACAATAATTAGAAGGTTCTTTAAATAATGGGAAGATAAAAATACCAAGATTTGCTGAGCAACGGGGGAGGGGTTATAAAAATTAAAAAAAAAACTATCTTGGTTTCCTTACTAAACGACCAGAATATGACATCGTCAACATAGTCAACCTAACAGAATTCTTGATGCCAGAGTGCATAAATAGAAGTTTGTGATGACAGCGTACATTTGACATATATTTAGAATATATACTAAATTAAAAATGGGAGTAATTTCTCGAAAGTATCCATGATATATAAAATTCACAAATACTGACACTTTTGAGTAATCACTCCATTTTTAATTTAGTATATATTTTCAATATACAGTGTATCAAATGTACGCTGGTATCACGAACTTCTGTTTATGTACGCTGGCATCACAAACTTCTGTCTGGTTGACTATGTCGGTTCCAGATCGTTTAATGACCAAACCAAGCTAGTATTTTTAATAACCCGTCCCCCTTGCTCAATATATCTTCACCTGTATATATATATATATATATATATATACATTATACATAATTTAGATTTCCTGTAACTTTGTCCAGGGTATTTTATTTTGCATCCACGCGTCCTTTTATACCAATAATAATAATAATAATAATAATAATAATAATAATAATAATAATAATAATAAATTAAATAATAATAATAATAATAATAATAATAATAATAATAATAATAATAATAATAATAATAATTTTATAACTTTTATTTAAGTGTCATACTAAAGAATAATAGCAATCTTAATTCAGGTAACTAAAAATGAATCCCAATACGCGAGAATACATAATAATATCACTTCAAAGAAAGTATTAGGTTATTCATCACATGATCACTTTTATGAGAAAAAATATTGCGTCTGAATATCCCTTTCCTCTTATTTCGAAGTCTTCAACAAATTATGAAAAGCATTTATTTTTTATCACCCACGAGGATGATCTTCGTTTCTCTCTATTCTCCATCCATATAATCACCTTTATTATGATTATTGCAAATGATATTTTTATTAGGATTATCAATATAAATTATATTTTTATTATCATTATTATTATTATTATTATTATTGTTATTATTATTATTATTATTATCATTATTATTATTATTATTATTATTATTATTATTATTATTATTATTATTATTATTAGCTAAGCTACAACCCTAGGGCTCCAAGTAAATATAGCCATTATCTTCGGCTTCTTCTTCTTCTATTTCTTCTTCTTCTTCTTCTTCTTCTTCTTCTTCTTCTCGGCGTCAATGAACCTAGATGTCAGGATGCCTGAAAACCTTAAGTCAATCAATCAATCAATCTTCTTCTTCTTCTTCTTCTTCTTCTTCTTCTTCTTATTATTATTATTATTATTATCATTATTATTATTACTATTATTATTATTATTATTATTATAATTATTATTATTATTATTAGGTAAGCTACATCCCTAATTTGAAAAGCAAGATGCAATAGGGCCATGATTACCAACATGTGAAAAATGCCTGGGATGAAAGGAAATGAAGAAATAAGTAAACTACATTCATGAACAGTAGCAACATCAAAATAGATCTTTCATATATATATATATATATATATATATACATATATATACAAATACATATATATATATATATATATATACACATATATATGGAAGAGACAAATGTCACTCTGTTCAACATAGAAATATAATATCATCCTTGACATGTTAGGCTATCTGTTTTGTAATCATTTTATCTCCTGAAGGATCTGAAATTATTGAAGGGGGACATATCTTGCAAAGGTTTGATTTAGTTTCTAAGAGAGACTGGGGATCCCAGAATATATTTAGTGGTTCTACTGTACAAGAAGAGGAAAGCTGCAGGACTGCATAATTTTTAAGTAAATGTAGAGTATGCTCTTGTAAACAAATACAATGGTTCCTGCTGCATTTTATCCATTTTCTCTAGGGCTTCTACATACATTTGGAAGCTGCTTCTTTTCCACTTTTTTAGATGATTTACCCTCACCGATACTCAATCTGTCTAACCTCTGGACATCTATCGGCATGTTTGCTGTGGTACTAATCAGTTAGGCTAGGATAGGAATTTGGATTTTTTCTAACCTTGTGGGTTATACTGTCATCAACATACCTTGAACACTTATACTCTCTAAAGTCTAAACCAACACTTTTTTTTTCTCTCTTAACACTCCTGAATTGGCACAGCACTTCTCGATTGGTGGCTTGAGGGTGATGAAGTCATAGTTACTCAGTAAACTTAAAAAAAAAAAAAATGTAAAACAAAACAAATTTACGTTGGATGCTTCGTCTAAATTTTATGTCCAATATCAGTTGGACATATTGCATATATTAAACTGTTAGTACTCACCGTTCTTTATCCTTAGGGAACCTGTGAAACACCAAATGAGGATCGGTTTCTTTTTGTTTATGGCACACACCACACTTGTGTAACTTATTTAATGTTGGCGCTATGATTTCGTTTGTGTCAACTGTCAAATTCTAAATATAAACAAACAGAGGTCACGCGATATAACTACAACACCATCTGAATACTGAGCGGTCAAACTATTATGTTCACTTTGGCGTTTCCAACTCTTGTATTAACATTCGTATTTTGAGCCTTCCTATCTTCCTTCGGTATATAGTCTTTGGTTCTTACCAACAAATTCTTCAAAATCATTTAAGTACACATCAAATAGGAGAGGTGACAGGCTTTCACCTCGTCTTACGCCAATATACATGGGAAAAATTCTGAGATTTAATAACCTATTTTGACACAGGATTTAGCATTTTCATACATATTATATATAACAGTGAATACCTTAGCTGACACCAAAGAGATGATCTATCCACCAAATCAAAGTTTTTTTTGGAATCTACAAAAGCACAATAAGTTTGCTTTTGGGTGAACAGGTAAAAGTCGATGAGAGAATGCAGGACAAATATATGGTAGAGTGTGATGTAACCTTCTCTGAATCCTGCCTGTTCTACTCCTAAAATACGAGCACCCTCTACGTAGGCACTAAGGCGATCATTTAGATAAGTTATAAAGAGTTTACCAACACAAGTTAATAGTATAATGCCACGATAGTTACCTGGGTTATCAATAGAACCATTCCTTTTATACAGAGGTTTGATCATACCTATATACAAGTCAGATGGCACTATTCTTGTCGTTAGTAAATTATTAAACATCTTAACTACAATATTTATGACAGACTCAAGATAATTCTTAAGGTATTCATCAAGGATACTGTCAATTCCACATGCTTTATTGTTCATCAATTTACGAATTAATCGTTTTACTTCTAAGGTGGTGAATAGCCTATCTATAAGTTAATTATTAGAGTGATTAATAGTTTAAGGATCGGGGGGACTGCTCTCCTAAACATTTGCATTATGTTTGTGACTTAGATTTTATCAAATATTACATGGAAGTGTTCATTACAATTTTACCTATTTGTTTTCTTGCTGTTTGTTAGTATTATGTCAAATAACCCATTAAATTTTTGGGTTAGAATTTCTAAATAGTTGAATACCAGTGTCTCGGAAAATAGATTCCTTAAAATCGATGAAATCTAAGGCTAAGCTATTTCTTGAGTTAAAATCGTCTTTTTAAACCATAGTAATATTTGGAAACTCTGGCGGGTCTTCTCGTAGATCATAGTTTAGGTTCACCTACCCTCTACCAATGCCTTCCATCTCGACCAGACGTACGAAATTTCAAAACATAAGTTAAAAAATCGTTATATATATATATATATATATATACATATATACATATATATATATATATATATGTATATATATATATATATATACATATATATATATATATATATAAATATATATATATATATATATATATATTTATGTATATATATATATATATATATACATATATATATATATATATATGTATACATATGTATATATATATATATATATACATATGTATATATATGTATATATATATATATATATACATATATATATATATGTATATATATATATATATACATATGTATATATATGTATATATATATATATATATATATTATATATACATATGTGTATATATATATATATATACACATATGTATATATATATATATATATACATATATATATATATATATATACATATATATATATATATATATATGTATATATATATGTATATATATATATATATATATATGCGAAAATAAACACGTAAAGAATATTCTGTCAAACGACGCAGTAAGGATGACATCATCTTCTAAAGAACGCTTAATTTTTTAGAGATGATTAACTGAAACTTCTGCAGAGCATGTACAAAATATTTTTGTATACATAGAAACAATAAAACAATTTTCGATTTTTTTTTGAGATGCTGTGTCAAACACCATAGCAAACGGTCCCCTAGAGCTTAGCCAGTTCTTTCCGAAGATTAACGAACAAGATTTTAAATTATAGTGACACTTATGTTGTATATTAAGAAAATTCTGTGATATTCTAAGCAGCTTGGAAAGAACATTTAAGAATTTAACAAAATCCGTGGAAGACCTTGCAATTCTATAGAAATATGAAATAGGGAAAACACTTAGTACTTATTCAGGTCATAAAATGGGTGTTAGAAAGATATGTCAAAAATATTAGAAAATAGAAGCTAAAATCAACATCCTAATCACAACTCTATTATGCAGTCCCTAATAACTATAAGAAATCCCCTAATGAAGGGATGAAATCTCATGCTTTGTGAAGAGTGTATAGATGCTTTCAACAAATAAAAGACCAAAGTGATTCTCGAGGCAGTAATATCGATACCCTTTTTGGGCAACGAAAATAATATTGCGATCAATGCCAGTAACATTGTATTAAAGGACTCCTTTTGCAAAAAGTAACGGGATAAAGCACCCACTTCCTTATTATCTAAAGAAACTAAAAAAGCCAGCAAAATCATTCATCTAAGGAAAAAGATTTGTATAGTTTAGTATCAGTTTTGTAACGCTTTTCACTGAACGACAGTGCGGTGGTTAATATCCAGTAATTTATATGGGAAATAAGAAATTTTATTACCTATAAGACTGTCCAATATTTTGTAGTAATGAAGGAGAGAAGCTTGTTTCTGTAAACTAAATTTGCCATCAGGAAAAACACCTAGTTATAAAGAGATAATTCTAATACATAGATCGAGATGTTGGTGAGCCACATTACTTGAACTCATTATATTCATACCTTTGAGTATTGTTAAGGTTCAACATCATTCCCCATAATTTGGATCCTACCGTAATTTTTGCATGATCTTAATTAAGGGATTTAGTAACCACGGTCTGACATTCAAAATTTATAAATAATCCAAATATAGCAGTTAATTTTTTATGTAACTAGTTTTTCGTGTAGGCCAAACTGCGTTTAGTTAGAGAACTCTATCCAGAGGAACACAAGATAATCGATCTCTCTAGTCACTAAGGAGGCCACCAAAAACTATATAACATTTTTGGGCTCAGCCATGTCGTCCTGATGGAAGGTTCCTTAAGGTAGCCTTCTGAGGGATATTTTGCTACAGTGATACTGCCAGAGAATTAACCATAGGTCTCCAAAATTCTAACTCATAGCGCGAGTATCGTTAATATATCTTTAAGGATACCGCATAATATCAGGGAACGTATTTTCTGATACGACACACCAATCTTCACCCCGAATATATTTTACTCTTTGAGGGGGAAGAGTGGCGAATGAAGGGAAACTGTTATCAAGGTACCCGCTGGACTCCCTCCCTTTACTACTACGGCCCATTATTCCTTTGAACGTAGCATTTAAGCTAGGTGCTCTCCCACGTTTCTCTAGGTGTAGTTACTGTTTTCTGAAATATCATGCAATCTCCAGTATTTTCATCCTCTGGCAAGTTGGGTATTTAATCTTTCCTGTGTATAATTTACAGCTCCCTTCTCGCAGTTAAATTAACATAATTTAGGTGTGTGAGGTGGAGCACTGCCATCTCCGAAGAAGGCCATTTTGAGACCGATGTCGCACCTCATAAATCCAATTATTTAGTTAGTAGTGCGACGTTCCCGGTATTTAGCTATAAAGAAATTATCTATATATTTAGGCAAAATTATAACAATAAAGATTGCATATACATATATAATATTTCCTCTTCAAAAATATAACGTTTCTTTCATAGACGATAGGACCTCGGTGGTATCACTTGTAGCAGCGGTCTCCAGTCGAGTTAGGATAGCCTAACCCGTTTGGTATATGTTAGTAATGTTAATAACATTGTTGAACCTCTGGTATCATTTATATTAATTCAGTTGGGGATATATATATATATATCCTCTAGAATTATTGGTATAGTTCGATACGCTTCCCTTTTAGAGAAAGAGGATAAACCCTTCTTCCGTCCCCCGAACGCCGCCATCCCGAGCGGCAACCCTATCTTCCGTCATTGCCAACAAGTAGTTAACTCCTGCTTGACTTGGATAGTGTTTTACCGTCGACCTTTGCCGCTGAGTATCCCGGCTTTGAAGTATGACAGTAATTCAGGGTGTAGTGTCTTGCAGCCGACAATGTCATCGACAGGGGAATCATGATTCCTCTGCCGGCCATGACGTTGTCGGCAAAGAAAGCTATGCTTCCCTGGTTTACAACCAAAAGTAGGCGACATAATTGCCGCCGCCTTTCCCCCTTGTAGACTATTAGACATGTCTTTTAACTGACAACTGCCGACAATGACGGCGTCGACACAGGAAGCCATGCTTCCTTGATTTACAGCCGAAAGCGGACGGCATACTTGCCGCCCCCTTTCTCCCCTGTAAACTATAAGACCCCTTTCCCTCCCCCTTTTGTCATTTAGTGTCGGCCTAGCCGTCGCAATTTTTCTTTGGCCGGTATCTTCATCATCCCTGCTTGCTGGGCTGACTGAGTTACTGGCCGGGTTCCTTCAAGCGGCGGTTAGGGTACCGCAATGAGCGACAACAAGAAACTACCTCGATATATAGCCCCTTACGAGAATCCTCAAGCAGAACAGATGGAATTAGATCTATCTGCTCCTACCAACCAATCCCCTGCTGAAGGTCCTCAACAAGCTAAGATCCTTCAGAGGAACAGCAGCAGTAGTGGCCCCCCAAATGGTCCAGAATCAATTGTTTCCCTCTAGTTCTAGAATTGAAACTGAGGCTCTTTCCTCTACCGAACCCAGCTCTATCCAAACTAGATCAAAAGTCGACTGTCTACGCTTAATACTCTAGAATCAACAACCAAACCCATATTATGGTCATTGGACAAACTCTTGCACTATGTTTCGACCATGAACAACGAGGAATGCACCATGAAGGATCTAACACTAAAAGTGATATTTCTGTTTGCTATAGCCTCAGGGGCTAGAGTTAGTGAAATAGTGGCCCTTTCCTGAAAAGAATGCCATATTCAGTTCACAGAAGATGGAGAACTGTACCTTTTCCCTGCTGCTACCTTTCTCGCCAAAACGAGCTGCCCACCAAAATGTGGGGTCCTTGGGAAAATGGCCCTCTGAAGGAAGATGTCTGTCTATGTCCAGTAGAGAGTCTTAAGGTCTGTCTTCGAAGAACGTCATACTTCAAGGACGAACAGCTCTTCCGGGGCGAAACATCAGAATAACACCTATCCCTAAAACACCTTAGGGCGAAACTCACCCACTTTATTCGCAATAGCGGATCCTGACAG
>NC_090741.1:135841684-135851684 GCF_036898095.1 Palaemon carinicauda | reverse complement strand
AAACAAGAAAAGCTGAACACATAATTATGCTGTAAAAAACATGTGTACGTAGTACACTCGAGTACTGTAATGTGATATGGTACCAACACTACCAAAAGGATATTGCACAATTAGAAAGTGTACAAAGGTCCTTTACTGCTAGAATAGAAGTTAAGGACCATGACTACTGAGAAAGACTGCAATTTTTAAAATTATATAGTCTAGAAAGGAGAAGAGAACGCTACATGATAATACAAGCCTGGAAGCAAATTAAAGGAATTACTGAAAACATAATGGAGCTAAAAATATCAGAAAGAGCAAGCCGAGGTAGATTAATAGTGCCCAAAACTATACCAGGAAAACTAAGGAAGGTACACAGGACTTTAATCCACTACGCACCAGCATCGATAATGCAGCGACTATTTAATGTGCTGCTAGCTCATATAAGAAACTTATCAGGAGTTGTGGCGGGATGTTGCAAAACAACCCCCACACCCTTGAATCTTACTTACTGACAAATGACTCCTCAATACAACCTTTCCTCTTACGTTATCAGCAGCGGGACTCTTGGACAAAAGGACAACAAACAAAACAAAACATAACCTTACAACTATATTTCTTAAAACTACAATACTTAACATCCACAAACCATTCACAACCAAAATAAGCACTTAAAACTAATTGTAAACTTGAACACTAAAGATAAATAAAACGTAATACCATCCAAATAAACACAAAAAAACCCTAACAAACTTAAAACTAAAATAGACCGCAACCAATTTTTGATAATTATATATATATATGATTCTGAGTGGACACGTTCGTCCACACAAGGGCCAACAGTCTTTAATAGCAAAAAACACAACTCAGCAGCAACCGGAACACTGATAGATATACACAATTGTATTAATTGGTCTGGTTTGTGTGCGGTATCATCATCATCATCATAATCCTCATAAACATCGTCATCATCATCAATCGTAGGTTCATTCAGTCCGGGTCATCAACGTTATCTAAATCTGAGCAGTCGTATCAATATTAAGTACAGGCCAGATCATCAACAAGCGATCAATCCAAAGAGCAGTCTAAATATAATCAATTCCAGGCCAGGTCATCAACAGTAAATCCACTTTCTTAAAGTAACTCTCCAAAGGAGGAATCACGGCCTGCCAAAATAAAAAAGAAAAACACTTACGAACACTTCTAGCTAACTGAACTATCGCACTATAATCAAAGATAAATAATAAATTGTTCCTATCATTCACAATCACTACAAGCAAAGATAAACAAAACTGTACTTACTCAGAAAATCAAAAAACACTTCCAACGCTGGTAAGAAAAATATATATAATCCAGCGTTCACACAACTGCCTTAAGCTGCAGTCAAAAAAAAAAAGCATTCGCTCCAAAACATTCACCATTGTCGTAACCTAACTAAAAACAATGTAAACAAACAACCTCAAATATACCGACAGTCTTTCCCACTACAAACAATCCTTCGCTAACTACCACTTGTTCTTCGGCGCGCACCACGGACACACAAACACACAAACACACACACACACACACAAACACACACACACTCGCGCGATTTAGCAACACTAAAGCAAATTAAATTATCTCTCTCTCTCTCTCTCTCTCTCTCTCTCTCTGGATTTGGCAAAAGAAAATAAACAAAAAAATAAAACAAAAATTAATCCTCCACATTCCTCCCCCTTACTTTGCCAAATCCTACTCACACAAAACTTACAATATTTTTTTCATTACCCAGTCGCAGTCGGGAACGGGACCTCTACTCCGAGTAACTGGGCCTCCATATACTCTCTCATTCACTTCTTCCTTATGACCATCATTCGCTACATTAACACTATTCCTATCTAAATCCCTATCATCTAATATATCATGTACAATCATATCTACCTCGTTCTTATCTGGCCCTAAAATTACACTCATTTCTGTAAACAGTTCATCCATTTCATCAAAAACATTCTCAACTTTAGCAAAAGATTCATTCATACTACTAATCATTCTCCTATCTCTCACTCTTGCATTCGTCATCCTTTAATTTACATCACCTAAGGAAAAGCCACACACACTATAGGTATCATTATTACTCAGCCATGATTCTTCTGTATTAATACATTTATCTTCCACACTCACTTGTACATTTACACCCTTGTCATACTTATTCGTATTCTTACCTATAACTATAAATTTCCCTTGCACTTTCTCCTCACTTAAAACTTTCAAACGCCTCTTTTTCCTATATTGAACTAACACTAATTGTTTATTTTCCAGCCCTAATTTCTCATGCATAATCGGTTCATACTTGCTCATTTCCAACCAATTATTCATCCCCTTCTCACAAACATTAATCCTATTCCTTCCACACACACAGGAGGACTCACCCAGTTGAACCCTCTTACACTCTAGTTTCCCGAACATCCTGGCTGATTTACTCCCTTCTTCCTACATACCCTAGCTACATGCCCATCTACACCACATTCAGTACACTTACCCCGCGGGTCCTTGCACATTCTAGCATAATGACCATCCTTACCACAATTGCCCGCAAATCACATTCGTACGATTGCTCCTACATCCACTCGCTATGTGCCCAGTCATACCACACCGATAACATTTTACCCCTTTCTCTTTCTTGCACTCGCTAATTCTATGCCCTACCTCACCACATCCAAAACAAGCACCTAGAGCCCATCTACATTCATTCTTCCTATGACCTACTTTCCCACACCTATAACACTTTTCATCATGGACACGGCTATCTGACATACCTCGATGCGCACTAACACTCCTATTCCTCCAAACCTGATTCCCTTGCCTAAACCCTTCATTTGTCCTTACAGGTATTCCCACATTACTCGCCCTAACACTCCTATCTACTACACTATCAGCTACCCTCATCGGTCCTCTCATAACAGCATCTCTAAAACTAACAAATTCTGGCACACTTTCCTCCATTCCAGTTCTTACATTCACAGATTTACTTTCTTTCATACACCTATCCAACTCGTAATCCTCAACTATCTCTAAAATATCATCCCATGTCAATCTTTCTTTTGTCCACCTCATTTTCTCCTTCCGTTTCAAATTAACAAACTCAGCAACATTCTCGGTACAGTAGCCAAAAACTTCTTCATTAACTCCTTATTCTCATTTATACCTTCATCCCCATACTTCTTCCTAGCTAAAGTTTCCAACCTACATACATACATCGATATCGCTTCTCTTGCATTCATCCTTGCTTCATCAAAATCATTCTTACGCTTATACTTAACACTCCCTTTCATACGTTTTACCTGCTCAATTATTCTCTTTTTCACACTTTCATAATCAACGTCACCTACACTCATTATCACTCCATACATTGTCAACAAATACCCAGTCAAATATTCTCCTAACTCCCTAGCCCAAACTCTTTTACTATCACCATACTTATCCTGACAATACCTCTCATACTCCTTGAAAAAATCATATACATCCCTACTGCTATGCTCATTGAACCTTTCACACCGAGGTACCTCTCTCATAAACACAGTCTTACACACATCACGTTCCTTCTCACTGCTATCATCACTGTCTACTCCCTTGTTACCCTTCTTCCTCATTTGAATATAATGAATCCACTTCCACACTTAAATTCCTATCCTTAACCATTCCCCTTCTTACCCTTTTTCTTACTTACCACTTTCACCCATTCACGATCATCCTTGCTATCATCCTGACTCTTTTTCTTCTCTTTCTTTACATCACTTTTACCTTTCTTATTCTTCCTATTACATTTTTGTTCATCCTTACTATTCCTAATTCCCTTATCTTCAATCTCACTATCACTATTACTATTACTATCACTATCACTTCCTTTCCCATTATCACTAACCTTAGCCTTCTCATCCACTACCAACCCATTACCCGAAACTGAGGACACTCCTCCGACTGCACCTTCACCCATTATAGTTTTCATCATCCCCATGACTTGCCCCATCATAGCTTCCAATCGGTTCTCCATTCGTTCCTCATTCTCTTTCATCCTCATCTCAACACATTCTTCCACTCTCTACAGTTCCCTTTAACTCTCTAAGCTCCTTCTGAATCGCCTCATCCTCCCAGTTCAACCTCTCATTCTCTACTAGCAACCTCTCTTTCTCAACTATCAACATCTGCTCCCGTTCTTTATAATGCCGCAATTCCTCCCCCAAAGCCTTTAATTTACCTTCCATTTTCTTCAACCTTAATCTAATTTCTTACCCTATCAGTCCTTCGTCAAAGAGTCCAGCTTCAATCCCACCTCGGCAGTCCCTGTTCGGGCGCCAAAATAATGTGGCGGGATGTTGCAAAACAACCCCCACACCCTTGAATCTTACTTACTGACAAATGACTCCTCAATACAACCTTTCCCCTTACGTTATCAGCAGCGGGACTCTTGGACAAAAGGACAACAAACAAAACAAAACATAACCTTACAACTATATTTCTTAAAACTACAATACTTAACATCCACAAACCATCCACAACCAAAATAAGCACTTAAAACTAATTGTAAACTTGAACACTAAAGATAAATAAAACGGAATACCATCCAAATAAACACAAAAAAAAAACCCTAACAAACTTAAAACTAAAATAGACTGCAACCAATTTTTGATAATTGTATATATATATATATATATACACAGACATATATATATATATATATATATATAAATATATATATATATATATATATATATATGATTCTGAGTGGACACGTTCGTCCACACAAGGGCCAACAGTCTTTAATAGCAAAAAACACAACTCAGCAGCAAACGGAACACTGATAGATATACACAATTGTATTAATTGGTCTGGTTTGTGTGCAGTATCATCATCATCATCATAATCCTCATAAACATCGTCATCATCATCAATCGTAGGTTCATTCAGTCCGGGTCATCAACGTTATCTAAATCTGAGCAGTCGTATCAATATTAAGTACAGGCCAGACCATCAACAAGCGATCAATCCAAAGAGCAGTCTAAATATAATCAATTCCAGGCCAGGTCATCAACAGTAAATCCACTTTCTTAAAGTAACTCTCCAAAGGAGGAATCACGGCCTGCCAAAATAAAAAAGAAAAACAATTACGAACCCTTCTAGCTAACTGAACTATCGCACTATAATCAAAGATAAATAATAAATTGTTCCTATCATTCACAATCACTACAAGCAAAGATAAACAAAACTGTACTTACTCAGAAAGTCAAAAAACACTTCCAACGCTGGTAAGAAAAATATATATAATCCAGCGTTCACACAACTGCCTTAAGCTGCAGTCAATTAAGAAAAGCATTCGCTCCGAAACATTCACCACTGTCGTAACCTAACTAAAAACAATGTAAACAAACAACCTCAAATATACCGACAGTCTTTCCCACTACAAACAATCCTTCGCTATCTACCACTTGTTCTTCGGCGCGCACCGCTGACACACAAACACACAAACACACACACACACACACACACACACAAACACACACACTCGCGCGATTTAGCAAAACTAAAGCAAATGAAATTCTCTCACTCTCTCTCTCTCTCTCTCTCTCTCTCTCTCTCTCTCTCTCTCTCTCTCTGGATTTGGCAAAAGAAAATAAACAAGAAAATAAAACAAAAATTAATCCTCCACAGAGTGAGCTTAGATGTGTTTAAGAATAAGCTCTATAAACACCTGAGATGTATCCTACACCATCCAAGACTGGAAGATGAAAAATACACCGAAAGATGCATAAGCAACTCTCTGGTGGATATACGAGGTGCCTCACACTGAGGAACCTTGGGGAACCCCAACATAGAATGAAGCAATATCGCAATGAGATAATTCTCTCTCACTCTCTCTCTCTCATTCTATACATATATATATATATATATATATATATATATGTATATATATATATATATATATATATATATATATATATATATATATATATATATATATATATATATATATATATATATATATATATATATTACCTGTATCTAATACTTTATGTTATTTGGATATGCCCGAGGGTCATAAAACCGCTAACCACTTTACAAGCTTGTGTTGGATTTGTATTTCTTTTGAGTGAAGATCCCATGTTAGAAAGATATTCAGTAACCACCTGAGAACAATGTTAAAACAATATATGCCCGTTTTCATTGAGAGTTGGAATCATTGATATTAAATGTTAACACTAAGGATATTAGGATCTTCATCATCATCATCATTACTTCATAAATGTTAATAATCAATCCTTTTCAAGCCATACATTAAGATCACTCATTTGCCACCTCTCCTCCATCTTCTTTAACCCCACCTGGTTATATCATTCTTCCCGCACCCCCACATGTTCTAGGTTTAAAGGTCTCACATATATAATGCAATCTTTCTGGTGGAAGATTTTCAATAAATGAAAAACAAAATATTAAGATGACAATATTTCATACATTTTGCTTTTCAGATGCTTAGAACTATTTCAAAACTCTATAAAACGAAGTAAATATGCAAAAGACTGATTGGACAGATATTGAGAATAATAGTTTTCTTGAAGAGCTTACCGGGGGAACACCTATGAAGTGTTGGATATCAGGTCATGAAATCATTCGAAGAGTCAATGCTAAGGAAATATTTTCTTTTGCCTTAGGAGGGTGGAGCCAGCGAGACTCGGACCTTTGAGCAGTGAACAATCGTAACCAGGGAAATGGGTTCGTTTGGAAGTGACTGACTTGCCCTGAAAATTTAATGATTGATTGATTGAATATGAGTTCTCTGTCATCCACCCATCTAAGGTTACTAGCGCCGAATCAGAAAATTTTAGTAAACAATGAGTTAATGGTATAAACCTTTATACCCTACATCTTATATACAACAACATCACTATAATAATGCACCAATGAACACTTCCATTGCATGCCATTTCGCATATTTTATTTTCACTAAGCACTTCAAAAACAAAATGAAATATTTTTTCTGATGATCCATTTTAAATCTCAAACCTTAAAATAACATAATTTATATAGCAAATAATGCTAAGAGGGCCGGAGTCAAAGTAGCCCGTGACAAAGGCTGACTCCAACCGCACTGAGCTACGTGGCTCATGATCGAAATCAAAGGAAAACATTGAAATCAACAAATAAATCTTTAAACCTATTGCCTTCGAAATTTTGAACAAAGGTCATTTATTAATAAGTGGTGACCCAACAATTTGATATATCCAATGTAAACATTGGATATATCCCTATAATGAATATTAATAAGAATTAGTTCCGAAATAATATTAGATTACATTTCGTAAATGAATAAAAATTTTCTCTCTCTTTTCATATATATTTCATTTATCATCCCATTTCTTTGAGTGATATCGGTAATTTCCATCCTCACATTCGAACCATACTAACGATATCCGGTTGTTTAAAGTCGGCCACTTTTCAGGACAAGAAGGGCATGATCTCTCCAATTCAGGTGTGGCCAGGGGACACCGGTTTTGTTAATGGGTGCACAAGTTGATATCAATGGGAAATATCTTAAGAACTTAAGATTTGTAAATGATGTTTTTTGTTAAGTAAATTAGAGAAATTGAAAAGGATGATAGGAGATTTGAATTGATTTTCATAAAACTCATGGATGAGCAGCTAGTGATTGGTAATGAATATATACAATTAGGACAGATATCATGTGTTTTCTATGACACTAGGCCGATATTGAAAGAAGAATAAGCATGGGACAGAGAGCATTTGGTAAACAAAATGAGAGTATGAGAATCAAAACATCACTCTCTTGAAAACATTATATAAAGAGATATTCCTACCAATATTAACTAATAAATCAGAAGCTTGGAGCCTAACTAAAGCCTCAAAACATAAGCATGCAAAAATTTAAAAAAGTATGGAAAGAATAATTATAGGAATAACACTAAAAGACAGAACATGAGCAACTGAGATATCAGAGCGAATTGAGGAAGAGTATATTCTAACAACATGTAACGGCGAAAAATGAAATGGATACGGGCAAAATATATGATGAGAATCACTGACAATGTACCTGGACATTGTAAAGGAAACAGTAGAGCAAAACGTCAATACCACACCTCCCCCCTCACCCCTACACACCAAAAAAAAAGAAGAAAAAGTATCATAACTTTATTTTACGAGTTTATTTCCGTGTCTCATATTTATTCTTTTTGTTTCAAAGAAATTTCCTTTTAAATGCAGAGGGCATTATTTTTTTTCTGATATTTTACTCTTATGCTTTCCCTTATAATTATATCGTATTTCACCGTTCTAATGAGGGGGCAATAAAACAGGAATTACATGAAAAATTGCCTGGCACTTCTTCACTTGAATATTTTATATGTAAATAAATTCGTTTAAAGTGTGTACATAAATTCGAGAGGTATTCGCACACAGAAACACACATTTATTTATCTATATAAATATATATATACATATATATATATATATATATATATATATATATATATATATATATATATATATATATATATATATATATATATATATTTACCAAAGGCACTTCCCCCAATTTTGGGGAGTAGCCGACATCAACAATGAAACAAACAAAAAAAGAGGACCTCTACTCTCTACGTTCCTCCAGCCTAACCAGGGACTCAACTGGGTTCAGCTGGTACTGCTAGGGTGCCACAGCCCAACCTCCCACAATATCCACCACAGATGAAGCTTCATAATGCTGAATCCCCTACTGCTGCTACCTCCGCGGTCATCTAAGGCACCGGAGGAAGCAGCAGGGCCTACCGGAACTGCATCACAATCGCTGACCGTTCAATCCTATTTCTAGCACGTTCTCTTGCCTCTCTCACATCTATCTTCCTATCACCCAAAGCTTTCTTCACACCATGCATCCACCCAAACCTTGGCCTTCCTCTTGTACTTCTCCTATCAACTCTTGCATTCATCACCTTCTTCAGCAGACAGCCATTTTCCATTCTCTCAACATGGCCAAACCACCTTAGCACATTCATATCCACTCTAGCCACTAACTCATTTCTTACACCCGTTCTTACCCTCACCACTTCGTTCCTAACCCTATCTACTCGAGACACACCATCCATACTCCTCAGACACTTCATCTCAAACACATTCAATTTCTGTCTCTCCATCACTTTCATTCCCCACAACTCCGATCCATACATCACAGTTGGTACAATCACTTTCTCATATAGAACTCTCTTTACATTCATGCCCAAACCTCTATTTTTTTACTACTCCCTCAACTGCCCCCAACACTTTTCAACCTTCATTTACTCTCTGACGTACATATGCTTCCACTCCACCATTTGCTGCAACAACAGACTTAAACTGATCCACCTCCTCAAGTAACTCTCCATTCAACATGACATTCAACCTTGCACCACCTTCCCTTCTCGTACATCTCATAACCTTACTCTTACCCACATTATCTCTCAACTTCCTCCTCTACCACACCCTTCCAAATTCTGTCACTAGTCGGTCAAGCTTCTCTTCTGTGTCTGCTACCAGTACAGTATCATCCGCAAACAACAACTGATTTACCTCCCATTCATGGTCATTCTCCCCTACCAGTTTTACTCCTCGCCCAAGCATTCGAGCATTCAACTCTCTCACCACTCCATCAACATACAAGTTAAACAACCACGGCGACATCACACATCCCTGTCTCAGCCCCACTCTCACCGGAAACCAATCACTCACTTCATTTCCTATTCTAACACATGCTTTACTACCTTTGTAGAAACTTTTCACTGCTTGCAACAACCTTCCACTAACTCCATATAACCTCATCACATTCCATATTGCTTCCCTATCAACTCTATCATATTCTTTCTCCAGATCCATATACGCAACATACACCTCCTTACCTTTTGCTAAATATTTTTCGCATATCTGCCTAACTGTAAAAATCTGATTCATACAACCCCTACCTCTTCTAAAACCACCCTGTACATCTAAGATGGCATTCTCTGTT
>NC_090741.1:135821684-135836684 GCF_036898095.1 Palaemon carinicauda | reverse complement strand
CGTGTTAACTCAAGTTTTTGCAAAGAATGAAACAAAGCCACAAACAGTGAACGTAGTTAGTAGTCAAGTAGCGGGAATGACGTGTTATAATTGCAAACGTCAAGGTCACTTAAGCACGGACTGCAGAACGAAATTCTGCTCGAATCATAACAGTGCAACTCATTCATATAGCCAATGTTACTCGCGTAAGACACAACAGAATCCCAGAAATACACAGTCAATTCCACAGTCAATTCCATATGGAAATAAAAAGAAAAATCCTCATTTTAACAATAAGAAGAAACAATCAAATGTCAATGCAGTTAAGAGTCCAAAACAAACAAACTCTTCTTCGAATATCGCTGAGCCTGGGTCGTCAAACCAGACCTCGCAAGGTCAGACTAATTTTCAGAATGTGCAGAGCAAAGCAAATACCACATAGTTAACTCCAGAGGGGAAGAGAGTGATGTTGCGTCAAGGTCATTCATGTCAACATCAATAGTATTGAAAAATCAATTTAATGTTTTATCAGATAATTGTGAGACAATAGATTTTCCTATGAAACACACGGCCGAATTAAGTAAAACAGTGCATGCTCCCGTAGATTTGCAACGAATTCATACAATAATAAGCCAAAATGAGTTACGACCAACCTTATGTGCTGTAAATTTGGAACACAAATCCTTTACGTTATTTTTTTACTCAGGTAGTCCACGTAATATCATGGATTTGAAGACACATCATTTGTTGTTTTCGAACTTTCCTATTGAAAAATCCGGAATTAGACTTTCGGGTATAGGAAACAATGAATTAAATGTCATAGGCATAACTCATGTTCAGTTCAAAGTCGGTAAACGCACGTTTGCCGATACATTTGTTGTTGTAAAAAACATTAATATGTATCCAGCTGTAATTATAGGATACCCATCTATGGGAAATCAAAACATTATCTTAGCCCCTGCCAAGCACGGCGTGTATATCAAAGGGAAATTCTATAAGTCTTCTAATACCTTAAAATCAGTTTTGGATAAAAAGGAGACGACAAATGTAACCGTAACGTACGTTGAAGAACCAATAACTTGTCTCACTAATAAAGAAATAATATACGCGACCCAGCAGAATTCTCGTTCACCCGTAATATCATCTTGCACGCAATCTATCGAACCAAACGTACCTTCGAATTTAATAGTGCAAATAAAGAAAACATTACCGGGATCTGAAATATTAATCCTTTCCGACACTTTGAAAACTAACGGATTGTCTGTCACACAAGCTATTTATACAGTACGCTCACATCAACAATGTAATATTGAAGTCTGTAATCATTTAAATAACACTTTAGTAATTCACATTAATCAACATATCTTGGATGTAGAAGTTTATAAACATCGTATTCTTACCCTTGCTGAAATCAATCACTCTCAATCAGTTGCGGATGAATCCCTTTTGCGGTCTATTGAAAATAAAATTAATAAGGACATTCAGGACGAAGAAATTCAGCAGAAAATTTTTGGACGTTTAACTAAATATCATGATGTTTTTTCCACTACGGATGGATCCTTAGGAAAAACAGATGTGATCGAGCATCAAATAAGGTTAAAGGACAAGCAGAAAATTATCTATGTACCCTCGTACAGACTCCCTATGAAATTCCAGAATGAAATAAATGATGAAGTAGGTAAAATGCTAGAAGAAGGAGTCATTAGGAAATCAAACAGCCCTTATAATTTTCCTTTAATAGTTGTACCGAAAAAAGATCGAACATGGCGTATCTGCGTCGACTTTCGTTGTCTAAACGAGGAGACGATCCCTGATCGAATCCCAGTGCCATGTACTGCCGATATTTTGTCTTTGTTAGGTCAGAATAAATATTTTACCAGTTTGGACTTACTTAAAGCCTTTCACCAGATATCATTAGAAGAAGATAGTATCCCATACACAGCCTTCAGCACAGCCAGGGGACATTATGAATTTTTACGGATGCCTTTTGGTTTACGTTGTGCTCCTATAACATTTACAAGAATGATTAATATAGTGTTTGGAGACTTGTTAGGGGATATATTGCAAGCCTATATGGATGATCTTGTAATCTTTTCCAACACCTTAGAAGAACATCTACGTAAGTTAGATCTAGTACTACAGAGATTAAGACAACATAACTTAAGGGTAAAGATTAGTAAGTGTGAATTTTTCAAAACAGAATTAATATATTTGGGTTTCATGGTGTCAAGCCAAGGTCTTAAAGTAGTCCATGATAAGGTGTCGGCTATACGTAATTTTCCCATACCTACTAATGTCAAGGGAATACAGCAATTTCCGGGTTGTAGTGGATATTACAGGCATTTTATACGCAACTATTCAATAATAGCCGCTCCTTTAACTGATCTTACGAAGAAGGGCATAGATTTCATATGGTCTGAGCAACATCAACAGGCGTTTAATACTTTGAAAGATGAACTGTGTAGTTCTACTATCTTAAAATTTCCTGACTTCGGTAAGGAATTCTTCATTGCAACAGACGCCTCAGACTTAGGAGTAGGAGGGGTATTGCTTCAGCAATATGATAAAAAATTTTTCCCGATAGCTTTCTATTCTCGAATATTGAGAACTTCCGAAAGTAAGTATGCAGTAATAGACAAGGAAGGGCTAGCTATTGTTAATTCACTAGTGCATTTTAAGTTCATAATTTACGGTTATCCCGTTAAGGTTCTTACTGACCATAAACCACTAACAGAGTTCTTTAAAGGCTTCAACCACAGCCCTAAACGAACTCGGTGGCATTTGATCATTCAAGATTTTGGCGCAAGAATCGGGTATTTACCTGGGAAAGCAAATATCATTGCGGATGCATTATCACGCAACCCCGTGTCATCTTGTACGGAGCCTTTAGCTGAATTAATAGATATATCAACATCCATGCCTATTGTTAAAACGATATCTGAACAAGAAGATTTAGGCTGGAGCGCTGAATTGTTACAGACTGAGCAAAGAAAAGATCAGAAAATAGAAACAATTATAAATGCTTTGAAAGGCAATCATAAGGAAAAGGAATATATAAAGTATAAGCAGCAGAATTATATAATCAAAGATAATATTCTGTGTAGGACTGTGACAAGGAAAACCCGCAATACACCACATGTAACTAACGACCAGGTAGTAGTACCAATCTCACTTATTTCCACTGTCCTGAATTGGTTGCATTCAAATCCATTACATGGACACCCGGGGTTCTCATTAATGTCACAGAAAGCAAAATCATTGTTTTATTGGCATACGATGCTTACAGATATAAAAAGACACATAGCTAATTGTCGCACATGTCAGGAAAACAAAGGGCATACGAAAACACCTGTCAGCCTAGGAGCTTATCCTGTGCCCAATCAACCCTTTGAAAGAATACATTTAGATTTGTTAACAGGATTTTACGAGTCAGACAGAGGAAATAAGCACCTCTTAGTAATTATAGATGCTTTAACTCGATATACAGAACTAATAGCGCTTAAAACTAAAACTGCGATTGCATGCGCTAGGAAGTTTTACGAGTGTTACATTTGTAAACATGGAATTCCACACATGATAATCTCAGACTCGGGTGGTGAATTTAATAATCACTTTCTTACCTCATTGTGTGAATTCCTCAGCATAAAAAAAATAAATACCATGATACATCACCCAGAGTCGAATGGGCTAGTGGAAAGAGCAAACAGGAAGATTTTAAATATATTAAGAGTAACACTAGGGGGATCAGACCCCAACTGGGATATTGCAATACCGGCAGCACTGAGTAATCTGAATCATTCATATCATACATCAATTAAAATGTCACCGCATGAAGCATTGTATGGTACCCCAGTTAGAACGCCTTTCCATGTATTAACGCCTACAACTAATCTATCAAATCCTTTAAAAGAATGTATAAATGAAAGTATAAGTCGATATGATATCCTTCGAAAGAATTTAGAAGAATCACAAATCATAATGAAAAGGAATCATGATAAAACAGCAAAACCAACTAAAACATATACCGTGGGTGATAACGTATATATTCAAATCAATGTACGAAAAGGGCTCAATTATAAACTAACACCTAAGTTTGAAGGCCCATTTAACATTTTGGAAACATTTACGGCCAATAGGTTTAGAGTTCAAAACGTATCCCAACCCACGGATGAGAGAATAGTACCATTGGCTCACATAAGAAATTAAAAAGAAAAGAGAGGGAAAGAAGTGAGGGAAAATTTTTATTTTATTTTATGTGATTAAAAGTTTTCTTATTAATACAGGAGTAATTACATATATTTTTCTCGTTACAGGTTTCCAAGATGAATTTTTTGTTGTTGGGAGTGATATTATTCGCTCAGACATTTTTCTCGTGTGGGATGAGCTCCAAAACTAAAAGTATAAATTTTAAATATGGCACTATAATTGAAAGACAAGAAGACGTTTTTATTACATCAACCAACGTAGTTGTAGAAGTGAATATGCAAGCAATTTTTCTTCAAGAGAATGATGTCACTAGCTTAAGAACCGCCATTTCAAGGTTTTCTGCCTCATTGGATGAGTTGCATAGAAGACATTTTCATTTGACTACAGAGAGTTTGCTTGGATCAACAATAAAAGTTGCAGAGATGCTATCTGATGACTTGAAAAATAAGACTTACGAGACAGGATCTTTGGCTTATGACCTTTTGATGTGGACTGTAGGACACGAACATAAAGAAAGACGAAATCCGTTTATTTATGCTGCATTAAACATCTTTGGGTCTATTGCAAGTTTAGGTTTAGGAATTTCCAATCCTCTTAAAATTAGTAATCAAAATAAGAAAATTGAGTTCTTGACTCATGAAGATGAATTGATTATGTCAGAACTAAGGAATCAGTTAGCTTCAATCAATAAAATTATGGATTTAGTAAATGAACATTCAAATAATATCATTCAGATTATGGAAGTACAGGATTTGTTGGCAATGTTAACGTATTATGATTCAAAGATAGATCACATACATAAGAGAATTGCACATTTCATTGAGAAATCCAAGGATTATGTAGAAGCTATCACGTTAGCAACTAAAGGTGTACTGTCGCCCCATTTGTTGCCTATAAATTACTTAAAGTTAATTCTGGAGAACGGAAGGGATAAACTAGGTTATGTTCCTTTGTTAGACGAACATAGGTTAGAGTTTTATTACAGCCTAATTACAGTAAACGTTGATAATAACAAGATTAGGATTACAATTCCCTTTGATTTTTCTGATGCCTGGCAATCTTACAGGATATCACCATTTCCGACTTTCATGACGAATCACTCAAATCCAGTAATATCCAGTTTGACAGGACACGTATTGATTTCCCCAGACAAGGAAACATATACGGTCATTAAAGACTTAAATCAATTAACTCACTGTTCAGACGCAATGGATAGAAAAATATGTACAGCTGACTCATTTGAATTCCATAAAAACTTAATGGATTCATGCGAGTTAGGTATAGTGCTAGACGGTGCTCTCTCCCATACAAGTGAAAATTGTCTGGATAAGCTTTATCCCTTTGACAATAATGAGTTCAATTGCAGACTGAACAATGGCTCGTGGATACGATACGACAAGGACGGCTTCAATGTATCATGCCCTGAGGGATCCACGTCCTTCGCCCACATCTTCGTTGCAGCAGATGGTTGTATCGGGACTTCCCCTAATTCCATGGTGACTGGTCTACGGACACTCATCAGAGAACGAGCCTTTTTCGCGAACTTCACGTGGACCTCTACAATGCCAGCACTACCTCTGCCGTACAACAGACAGGTTGCAAAGCGGATGATGAAGCTAACCGAAATGGACCACCTGTCACCGACTTATAAGGAAATCCTTCACCCCATACTACTAGCAGGACTGGTTCTCACGGTGATGATATTTATCGCCGTGAACATCCTTGTTTGGCGTAGGTTACGGCACAGCAGGCAGCTACAACAGAACGTTTCGCCATGTCCAGACAAAACTCCTTATTTAATTCAGTTTAAAGCCGTTTGAAGTGGCCACCTCATTCGCTAAAGGAGTAAATTGCTCTGGAAAGTGTGTTTGTAAGAAAAGCTGTTAGTACGCTAGTAATATGTAATTGAAGAAATTATCTACATTGCATTGTTAAAAATACATTTAAAACAACATTTAAAAAGATATAAATAATTTTTTCTCTCGGCATCTAATAAAATATATAAGCCGGAATGTTAAAAAGAAAAGAGAAAAAAAAAAAAAAAAAAAACTAAATTAACAGAATCTTTGGGCATCTAATAAAATATATCAGCCCTATATATATATATATATATATATATATATATATATATATATATATATATATATATATATATATATATATATATATATATATATATATATATATATATATATATATATACACATATATATACATATATATATATATATATATATATATATATATATATATATATATATATATATATATATATATATATATATATATATATGTACGAAACCGTGGTACGTGTACGTACCAGGAATTCGTGTTTGTGCACTAAAAAATTGAATTTTTACCAAGGTAACAAATGTTTTTATTAGTTACCGTATCATGTTAATCTATGTTTCTGACAAAGGTAACAATTATTCTTTAACAAGTTACCGAATCATATGTAAGTCAGTAGTTTTTTTTGGGTACCATATAATCATTTGCTAGCAATGTACCATATATGTGATCCTTATTTTATCATGCATTTTTTTTTCTTTGCTTTGGTAATATCTTTTCATATGCATTATTGTTATTATTCTTTAATGTGCCTATTTGGACATTCGTCCTCGTTTGATTATGGCTAAAGTTAAACAAAGAATAATACATATGTCCAGTCACGCCTAGTAAACATGTTTTGGCTTGTTGTTAAACTTTTGTGAAAAAATTGAGATAGCTGGCCGAGCTTATGTAATAATTATTATTACATGTTTAAAACACATGACGTAATATGTCATTTTGGATGAAGATGTTAGCCGTGGGACTTGCTGTAGTCACTCAAATCATAAACAGGATGTGCAATGCAGCCTCAACAATGTAAAATTTTTCTTAAACGTCAACACCAATGCATCAGCGTGTGAAAGTTTGTGACATCACCGGATGCAGGTGTCTTCCGAGATTGTGACAAAATTGCTATATCAACTAAGCATACGATATCTGTGATATCGATAATTTAGGCAGTTCATATCTATACTTCACCAGAATTGGTCATCTGACCAAACCAGCTCCCTCTTGTGATGGAGATGTTTAACTCTGTTGTTTTTAACAAATAAATACTTTTTAAAGCTAATAAGATGTACTTCGTTATCCAGCTATACACATCTTAAACAACACATACCCAATGTGTGCTTATAAAAGTAGCACACTTATATATATATATATATATATATATATATATATATATATATATATATATATATATATATATATATATATATATATATATATATATATATCTATATATATATATATATATATATATATATATATATATATATATATATATATATATATATATGTACGTGTATGTGTCTGCCCGTTGGATCCCGAGGTCGATAAGAGAATCAAGACATTAAAGTATTTAAATTATGATATATATATATATATATATATATATATATATATATATATATATATATATATATATATATATATATACAGTATATATATATATATATATATATATATATATATATATATATATATATAAAACAAATAAATATATAGTATATATATATATATATATATATATATATATATATATATATGTATATATATATATATATGTGTGTGTGTGTGTGTGTGTGTGTGTGTGTGTACGTGTATGTGTCTTCCCGTTTGATCCCGAGGTCGATAAAAGAATCAACACATTAAAGTATTTAAATTATGGCATATATATATATATATATATATATATATATATATATATATATATATGTATATATATATATATATATATATATATATATATACATATATATATATATATATATATATATATATATATATATATATATATATATACATATACATATATATATATATATATATATATATATATATATATATATATATATATATATATATATATATATATATATATATATATAGATATATATATATATACTTGTCTGCTTATGTGTGTACGTGTGTGGCTCGTGCGTGTGTGTGTGTGTCTGCGTATGCATATGTATGTTAAAATCTTGCACTTAATATCTTCAATGTCTGAACATCAATTCAAATGAGTTAAAAAACTTCTTTAGTATTAGGCATCTTTGTTATAACAATTATTTACCTGTTTCCTAAGCGTATTCCTTCAGTGTAACCATGTATTTTGAAACTAGAATCTCATTCGTATCATTTAGCTTTTACCCTCTTCTGTTTGAAATTCAAGTCTGTCACTGAAAAAAAGGGTAGATTTTTTTCTGCTGTAAAATTTCAACTAAGTAAACTAAAAAGGTGTTCAATCACTAATAGTTCTGGAAGGAGATAATATGAAACCTGACATTCTTAAACTATCCCGATTACTAGCTTTTCTATGATGTTTATGAGCAATTACTTTCCATAAAGTTTCTTAATGAAGGCGTTACTATTTGTTTTAACTCTATCTACCACCAAAGAAAATATCTTTCTTCTTGGGGTATATGTGATGAAAAATGAGGTTATTCATCACTTTTCCCTTCATCTTAGTCTTAAGAAAGATCCTCGAAGCAGCAACAGACATAGATAAGTTATATCGTCTCCTGAATTGTATAATGTGAAATGTAAAAGAAAAGAAGCTACCTGATGAATACAGTGACCAGGAACTAACAAATAATTTTCTAGTATTCTTTAGAAACAAAATTGAAAATATAACCAGGTCTTTCGTAAATAGTCAACACCAGATTAATGACACACCAGGCACACAGAGAAAATTAATACGATTTAACAACATAACACAAGATAAGATCACCAGAATTATCAAAAGAGCAAAGTAAACAAACTGCGCGATCGATCATATGCCATTATCTGAAGTAATTGGAGAGAGAGACTTTTCTAGTTTAGCTGAAATAATAATGAGCATAGCAAATGCAAGCATTGATGAATGTAAGTTTCCTAAATCGGAGAAAATGGCTATAGCCACAAAAGTTCTGCAAAATGCATTAGACTACCAGGAATTAACCTCATATAGACCTATTTCAAATCTATCCTTTATCTCAAAAGTGCTTGGATATGTAATTCTTGAACAACTAGTCAGCCACTTACAAGTAATAGAAGCTTTGCCTGAAAACCAATCTGCTTACAGAAAACTATACTCTACGAAGACAGCCATCTGCTCTGTTGTAAATGATATGCTAGAAATGTTGGCTGGAAAAAAAAAATATGGTATCTTAATTCTGCTCGATCTCAGTGCTGTTTTTGATACAGTGGTACATGAACTACTACTAAATTATCTACGGTCCATCGGCGTTGAAGATCAAGCTTTCGAATACCTAAAAGACTACTTAGTTGGTAGAAATTACCGTGTACAAATTGGAAACTCTTATTCATCATATGAACCCTTAAACAGAGGGGTACCCCAGGGGAGTGTACTTGGCCCAATCTTATTCTGCATCTATACTATAGGTGTATTGAAAACACTACAAAGGCACGGCGTGAAGTTTAAACTATTTACAGATGACATAAAATTTTACCTCTCCATAAATGATATAGATGACACTACTGAAACTCTAAACCTAATCCTTGATAGTGTTAGAGAATGGATGACATTTAAACAGCTGAAATTAAATGAGAACAAAACCGAATTCATGGTGGTGGGCAAGATAAACAGCGTGAAAAACTTAGGTGACATTAAAATGAACATGAATAATGACTCGGTGCCGTTATTTTGTAAAGTTCGAGATCTAGGTTTATTTCTTGAATGCAACATATCTCTAAATGCCCAAATAAATAATGTAATAAAATCTGCTAGTTATCATCTAAGAAATATTGTGTTTATAAAAAAGTACCTAGACGAAAATTCTGTAAAGAAACTTGTGATAAACTGTGTTATTACCAGGATTGACTATTGCAACTATCTATTACAATTTACCTAAAGTGCAACTTAAGAAAAAAAAAAAAAAACATAAACAGAGGAGCAAGACTGATAAAAGGCATCCACTTAGAGAAAGGATCACTCCTATACTATTTGATTTACACTGGCTGCCGATTAAAGTGAGGACTGAATTTGAAATATGTACAATAACCCACCTAGTTATCAGAATCGGGCGTCCAAAATACTTAAGAGAATTGCCAACAAATCGTGTCGACTCGAGAGTACAGTAGTTACAGATGACTTCAGACTGTTGGAACCTAGACATATGTCTACGTTAGGCTCTAGAGCCGTTAAATATGCGGCCCCGGGACTATATAATAAGCTCCCATGAAACATTCGAATGATTGAAGACATTAAGGCTTTCAAGAGGAAACTGGAGATTTTCTTATTTCAAGAATCTTTTGACAGTGACGATTTAACAGTAAATGAAGAATAAAAGACATGAAACGTTAAATGCTCTGAACGAATAAGGTAAAATGACAGTGGAGGTCCTGTAGAGAGTGGGGTTCCCTTGCTGTATGTGACCGGAAAAGCAACAACCATCAAAGTAAAGTAAGCAAGTATGTAACATCCTTCGTCCTTTCTTACCAAAATAAATAATCTATTGAAAAGGCTTTTTATAATCTTTGTTGAATATGTGTAGGCTACTATAAAATCACTGATATACTCCTAAGCTAGTATATGTCTCTTAATCCTTTTATTTTATAGGTAATTTACTTATTTACTTATCAGGCAAATGTTTCAATTCAGAATATTTACGGAATTATTATCATTATACAAGCTATTGTAATCAACTAAATTCCTTGTTCTCAATACTTAACAGAAAACTTAGATATTTTATACATTATCGAAAAACCATAAATGGTAACAAAATTCCCCTGAAATTACGTACGAATACAAGATTATTCTCAACAGCCAAACAATAAGTATTAGTAAAATACGCTGAAATCGCTTTGCAGAGCAATCAACATAGCTGTCGGCAATCGATTATGCATTGAGATTGCGCATTTGACTCGTTTTTTTTTTTCTTCACTAGCATTGTTATTGCTAAGCTTTAAACTGATTTTTTTTTTTTTTGCATACAATAGAAACATAAATACAGGGAACAAAAGAAGCGACCGCACACACGAATACAGTGTGAAAAAGAATCCCACAACTATACTTAGTCTGCTCTTAATTTAGCAGAAAAAAATTAAGTATATATAATCATCATAAGCATTTTACCACAAAGACCTGATGAAGGGTCGATTATAATCCCAGTTTCGAATCGGTCAAGGCTCGAATCCGTGGCCGACTGAAAGCTATTATAAAAAAAAATCTACGATCCCGAGCAAAATGAATTTGACATTAAGAGGCATTAGTGGCATATGAATGAAACTCAAGAATGGTAGTGATAAGCTGCATACACACACACACACACTCATATATATATATATGTATTTATGTATGTATATGGGTAATATGTTGGCCAAGGTTCCCGCCACCCGTTGAGATTCTACCACTAGAGTGTTATTGGATACCTAAACTGGCCAGACAGGAGTGCATTGGATCCTCCTCTCTGGTTACAGCTTATTTTTTCTTTGCGTACACATACGCAAAATAGTCTAGCGTAATCTTTACAGATTCTCGTCTTTCCTCTTACACCTGACAACAATGAGATTACTAAACACTTTTTCACCAAGGGGGTTAATTACTGTACTTCAATTGTCCAGTGGCCACTTTCCTCTTGGTAAGGGTAGAAGAGACTCTTTAGGTAAGGTAAGCAGCTCTTCAAGGGAAGGACACTCCAAAATTAAACTATTGTTCTCTAGTCTTGGGTAGTGCCATAGCCTATGTACCATGGTCTTCCACTGTCTTGGGTTAGATTTCTCTAGCTTTAGGGTACACTCGGGTACACTATTCTATCTTATTTTTTTTTCTCTCCTCTTTTTTTTTGAAATGGTGTGTTGGGCAGGGTTAATAAAAGGGCCATGTATGCATGGTGGTTTTTCAAGAGGTGGTCTTTTCATTATCTGATTCTTTTTTTTCTCAAAACCATCCTCACTGTCCTCCCTTCAGTTGAAGTGGCTATCCTGGAGGGTATTTAGCCTTGCATGGTTTATCGGCTCCTCCATGTTGACCAGTTTTCCGACTTTTTACTATAGTCTATGGGTTCGATCAGTCACTTTATATATATATATATATATATATATATATATATATATATATATATATATATATATATATATATATATATATATATATATATATATATATTTCTATATCATACTGGTATATAAACCTAGCCCCTTCAAGTGAAAGGCCGAGTTACTTCCAACCATGCCATCATAGGCCTCCAGTGGCATAGTCGAAATCGACTAGTGCCATGAATCCAGTGAATAACAAACAACACACCTTATAAAGATAAGTAAATTACACAAACTAGGACATGGACACTTTAATGTCTCCTTCATTACTAGTCTCCGTTACGTTTCGAAAACGTTCATTTTCATAAAGTTGTCTCCCTCGTAATAATACCAGAAGTAATGTGTTTCTTCCTATGTGATGTATTAATAAATGAAATGAAGATGCTATTGTTATGTTCATAGTTATTAACGTAATTGACCCGGTCGATTACTAATGAGTTATTTGTTGACTACCTGACTAATTGAATAATTAATATTTTATGCAATAAATTGATTTTCATGTCTTTTTTTTAGTGCTGTAGTTTTACTGCAAAATAAAATTACTATAAATATAGGATTTTATTTCATAAATAATAGTCCTCGTAACTTCAATCATGTATAGGATGTCCAAAAAATCATAAAATAACATAAACATAAGTGAAATAAGAACAAATGAGATTTTATTTTCGTTGACTAATTTTAAATGCATTATTGTTCATAGCGCAAGCCTTGATGGACAATTGAAATGGCTTCCTGCACTCAATTATGCTAACATGTTATGTATCCGACAAAAACATGCCTCATTAAAGGTCAAAGTCTATTCAAACCAGAACACTTACAGAGTGTTTACATAGATGTCAGGATGTTTGGATTCTATCTTGGTTTCTTGTTCACCTTTGAGGGAACCAGTCTGAAAGAGATATCTTACTTATAACCAAACAAAAACACATACATACACCTTGGAGCATGCATTTCCTTTCTTACAATCCCCAATGCTCTAAAAAAATCCATTGATTGTTTAGAAACATCAAATGACTAGCCTTGATTCTAGGACTGACTTTGACTGTATTAATAATGAGATCCTTGCTTTCAAACACGAGCAATTCAGAGTGAGTGGGTGTTTTCTTGGTACCATTATTGAAGCTTTAAGTAATAGATTGAAAAGATTGTTATTGATGGGCAGCATTTTGTGTATAGGAATGGGATATCTGGTTTTCCTCAGGGTAGTAATCTTGGTCCATTATTGTTCATACTATATATGCTTGGTGTGTGGTTCGGCTAAAAAACATACTCGTTGCATATGCAGATGTCGCTAGACGCTTTGTTATAATTCTATCTCTTGAATATAGATCTGGCTTTGCTGAATCCCTTAATGAAATTTAAATATCATGCTAATACTAGCGCGAGGAGTAAATTATAGGAAACAATGTTGAACGTTAACAAAAATCAAATCATGAATGTAAGTGGTTAGTGGACAAATAGGTTCCCAAATCAGAATCTATATTGCATTTTTTTTTTTTTTGTTAACTCTTTATGACTTCCTAAATTTTGTTTTGATTCATGATGGCAAACTTACTCATGAAAACACATATGGGATGGGTCTTTTTCTAATGTACGGACAAGTACTTAATAAGAAAGTGTTCACGATCAATATATTCTGAAAATAAGGTGTTTCAATTTCTTCATCCTGTGCTTCAGTTGCGGAGTTGCATTTAAATTAGTTGGATATGAACTTGCGTTATATCAAATTTATAATTTTTTATCTAGATATTATTTTCTGATACCGTCGGTCGGTTACACGAATGGAATTTTTCATATTTTTGACCATCATTTTGCTTACAGAACTCCCCGGAAAGTACCATTCAGTTTGTACTACCAGGTATCCAGTTACTTCTAACACTCTAGCCTTCACCATCATGAGGCTTAATGCTACACAATATTCTGGAAATTTTCATATCAGTTGTGACCAAGTGAGGGAGTGAACTTCCCAAACATAAGATGAATCAAATGAAATTCAAAAGTTTAATCTTTCAGTAAATGTTTTATGTTATATTATATTATATATATATATATATATATATATATATATATATATATATATATATATATATATATATATATATATATATATATATATATATATATATATATCCTGTTACTACTCCATGGCAGTAAAAAGGCCTCAAACATGTCCCTCCATATGCGTGTGATTATGGTCTTTATGTCCCAGTCTAAATCTGCAAGCTTTCTTAGTTCGTCAAGTTATTGTCTTCTCTTCATTGCCATGCTTTTTTACGATTTCCAGTGACCGATTCTGCTCTTATCAAAATCTGACTATTATCTACCATTCTCATTATATGTCTTTCCATTGTCTTTTTCCTTTATTTGTCTTTCATGTTTCTAGATTATACTCTTCTTTATTTTTTTTTCGTACCAAGGATGCTCAATTTCTGTCTCTTAGTGTTATTCCCATCGTTATTCTTTCCATAAATAATATGAATTGCTACCTAGCTTACGTTCTAAGGCTTCACTAAAGCTCTAAGTCTCATATATTATTTATGACTGGTAAGACCATCTCTTTATATACTTCTCTTTTGCAAGAGATTGATATTTCATTTCTATAATCTTATTTTGATTACCAAATGTTCTCCATCATATGCTTATCCTTCTCTCAATTTTGGTATCATGTCTTGGGAAATACATACTGCCTGTTTTAAGTACGTATATTAATTATCAATATCTACATAT
>NC_090741.1:135794184-135809184 GCF_036898095.1 Palaemon carinicauda | reverse complement strand
ATAAAAGACTTTTATATATCATTTTAAACCAATAATTCACAATTTTTATTTATTTTTTTAAATGCAACCTAAATTACCGGTATATTATATAAAAAACATTATATAGAGTTCAAATAACTGTTGATCATAAAGATATTTGTTTAGGCTGCTGATATCTTAATTCGGTATTATATATATTTTCGTTCCATTTTGTAAAGATTCAATTTATTATGCAGATGACATAAGTTAATAGCATTACCCTTACAAAATAACCGTCCATTTTTTTTCACACAGTATCAGTTACATTGTCCTCATGCAATGCTCCAAAGTTGAACAAAAATAACCCTGGCCGCAGACAGATTTTTCATCATGTCTCATTTCCAACAATGCATCACAAGAGTCACTGTAAAAAGTGACAGAAAAAGGCTATCCTTCATTGTTAAAAGTGATCGTGAAGTGCAATGATGGTGTGGCTTATTGGCTATAAGGTGATGTATCAGTTCAAGAACAGTATCTGTTGAGAAATCCTGTATGTCAAGCTATGTGCAGAAAGGTATACATCAATCGCAGAACTGTTGAACAGAAGTCTCGGGTAAAACCACAAAACCAAAGTCTTTAGGAATCCCATCAAAAACTTTTTCCTCACATTCCCTCCAGGTTAACTGTTAAATCAACTAGTATTAAAAGGGATTTTGAGCTAAGCGAAAAATCTATTTTCGGGTGAGATAGCCATGTCGTCCTGATGGAAGGTTCCTAATAGTAGCTTCCAAGGGATATATGAACTATAGTGATATTCCCAGAGAATTTACATTTAGGTCTCCAGAATTCTAACTCCTGGCGCGAATATCCTTAACATTCTCTTAAGGATATCGCATGAATCAGGGGACGTATATCTTGATACGACATATAGCAATCTTTACCCCGAATAGCGTTTTCGCTTTGAGGGGAAAGAGTGGCAATTTTGGAAGGGGAGCCGTTATCAAGGTTACCCTATTTGCCATATTACTATTGAGTATCAAGACGGTGCCATATCCAAGATGGCAGACATTCCTTGTAGCATTGAGCATGGTGCTACAGATAAAGTAGTTTTGGGAGGGATTCTGCGAAGGCCTTTTCTATAGAAAAGAATGGTGGGTCCATCAGGACGACATGGCTATCTCACCTAAAAATAGATTTTTCGCTTCGCTCAGAATCCGTTTTTTAGGCTCAAGCTATGTCGTCCTGTTGGAAGTTTACCAGAGAATTACTAGAAAGTACTGTATCTGTGGATTTTCATTGGTGCCTTTGCCTTTGGACAATTTTTCTATGGTCATCTGGATCATTGAGACAAATGACGTTACCGTTATCAGTCATTACCACTAATCATAGACAATGTTAGTGCTTCCTGCCCCCTACGGGGAAGAGTCATACTAGACTGTAGAAAAGGGGCCTCAAGGTTATCATATATTGTATGAACAAACATAAGTATCCACCAGGTATACAAACGGTCTCAGGATTTGTATATATTGTCGGAACATTATCAGTGTCAACTATGTCCATTGTTTGTAAGCATACAATGATATGAGGTTTACTTAAATGAGTAAGTCAAAGAACTCTGGCATATTTAATGTGCAAATTACCGGGCGAAATAGGACGCAATTACATTCTAATAGACATTTATTTCTAATAAATGACTAACTGGGATAACGAGTGAAACGAATGTAACATGTTAAAGGAATAATATGTGCAACGTATACAGAAATTATTTTTCCCTCCTAAAAAGGTAAGAAATGATGAGTGCCACTCTAAGACTGAAAAATTTCAATAAATTCTTCTTTAAAATTTCTGTAAATGTTGTAACCTACCAACACTCTGTACTACGTACACACGGCATAAGTGTTATCTGTTTAATTCCACACCTGAGATTTTGAACAGACTTAGTGTTAATATGGTAACACTCACTTAAAAGGTATCACACCAAAAGTGTCGACATCTTTTCCCTTTAATTGCTAGTCCCAATCAATTAACTGTTCATCGTAGTACTTAGAAGACAGATTTTAATATACTACTTGCAGCTACCACAAAGTGCTTCAGTTCATAGACCTTCATGGCATAGTGTTTGTAGAACACTTTGGATGATTTCCATCTAGTATATGAGTGAAGATGTTCAAAGTCCATATACTGAAAAAAGTTCAGTGATGAAGAAATTTTCTTCGGATCATGACCTGCGGGTGTACCGTCAGGATCTGCTCTGCGAATGAAGTAGGTGAGCTTCACCCTCAGTTGTTTTAGGGATAAGTTTGATCCAGAGGTTTCTCATTTTAAAAGCTGTCCTTTTCTTAAGTCTGAAGTTCTACGAAGATAGACCTTTAGATACTCTACATGACATAGATAGACATCTTCCTTCAGAGGGCATATTCTCACGGGACCCCATCTTTTAGTGGGTAGCTCGTTCTTAGCGAGAAAGGTTGGATCAGGAAAGAGATTCAGTGTTCCCGCTTCTCTGAACTGAATGTGGCTCTCATTTCTTGATAGGGGTACTATTTCAATAACTCTAGCCCCAGAGGCTATAGCAAACATAAAAATAACCTTTTTGGTTTGATCCTTGGGGGAACAATCTTCATTGTTCACAGATGAGGTATAATGTAGGACCTTGTCCAAAGACAATGAGAAAGGGCTTTCGAGGTGTTGCAGGCCTAAGCCTTGCGCATGCCTTCGGAATCTTATTAAAGATTTCATTCGCCAGATCCACTTAAAAGGCATATGGAAAGAGGTCTAGTCAAGGCTGACTTGAAGGTAGTAATCGTGTTAGCTGCCAGACTTTGATTATGAAGGTAGACAAAGAAGGACAGACAGAAGTTCATTGAAATCTCTTTCGGTCCTTTTGCTTTTACAAAACCAACCTTTTTCCAAGATGAGTCATATTGTCTTCTAGATGACTTAGACTTGTATTCTTCTAAGAATTCTATATTGCCTTCTGAGATCCCAAAACTTTCCCTAACCACCACGGCGAGAAAATCATGAAATGAAGGGTTTAGGCTCTCTGTGATGAATCGAAGGCAATTAACTTCTGAATCCTCTGAGATAGTACTGGGTTCAGTACAAGGGCTAGCCTAAGCCTCAGTTTCTTCAATATAGAGAACCAGTTGCTCTGGGGCTATTTGGGAGCCACCAGAGCTGCCCCTCCCTGGAAGGATCTCAGCATATTGAGGACCTTCAGCAGGAGATTGGATGGAAGGAACAGAAATTCCTGAGTCCATCCCTTCCACACTTGAGACGTGGTGTTCGTTATCTCCTCTATAGGATCCTCGTATGGGGCTACATATCGAGGTAGTTTCTTGATGACGCTCGTCACGAAGAGGTCGATCTGCACCTTGGGGACTTGTTCCCATCCTGGAGAGAATAGGTCTGCGTCTGTGGACCATTCTGACTCTATTGGCTTGAGACTGAATAGAGCATCCGCTGTCACATTGCAGATCAATTGTACGTGAACTGCTGATAGGTGCCATCCTTTTAGGTAAGGGATGGCTAACATCACCTACAATAGATCAGCCTGAGGAGTCCTGATCTGCTTGGAGAGAGTCTTTCCAACCTCAACAGGACTACTATGGCCTTCGGTAGAAGTGACCAAGCACCTTGGACTTTCCTCTGATGTGAGTGAACACCCCATTGTTCCGACTAGGCATCCATGAGGATGATCTTCGATAGTCGAGGTAGTTGCAAGGGAATGATCCTCAATAGGCTTTTGGCCTTTGACCATTGGTTGGGAAGCGATCAAGGAAAGACCGATATCGGTCATTTTAGATCTCTTCGAGCGTTTGATGCGTATCTTCTTCAGACTCTTAACACATCTTTCAGCTGTGATCTTAGCACTGGGTCTGTCACTACTGCAAACTAGAGAGAGTTCAGAACTCTTTCCTGTTAGCGTCTTGGAATCCTGTCTGATTATCATAGTCTCCTGACGGACCCTGCGATCTCCTTTTACATCCCTTAGGGAAAGGAGAGGCAGTGTGACCTCAGGTTCCGATGGTTTTTTAACCATTGAAGCCTTTGATCTGGAGAAAATCGAGACTTCTTGAAGCTGATTTTGCATGCCCGATGTTCCAGGAACTGGATTACCTCTTTGGATGCTCGCAGACCAGCCGCTTCGGGTGCTGCCCACACCAGCCTTTCGTCCAAGTACTTTGTTACCTGAACCTTTTCTAGGTATGGTTATTGCATGACTGCGTCCGCCAATTCCGTGAAGATACATAGGAATGTGTTTAGTCCGACGAATATGGCTCTTAGGACATACGCTATTCTATTTAACTTGAATCCTAGGTAGGAGGAGAGGGGGCGACTGACTGGAATCTGCCAATAGGCACCTTTTAGGTCTATGAAGACTGTGAACGCCCCTTTCTGAACTAGGGTCTTTATGTTCAGAAGGATTAACATCCTGAACTTGCTGTTTTATTTGAACTTGTTGAGTGGCAAAAGTCCAGAATGACTCTGAGTTTTCTTGAGTCCTTCTTGTGAACACCAAACAGCTTTCCTTGGAATTTGATGGATTTTACTTTCCTTATCACCTGTATGCTCTAGAGCTCTATAGTAAGATATACTATTCTAGAACGGGGTTGATGTGTAGGAAGAGTTGAGGAAATGATGGTGTAGGCATGTCTATTTAGTATCCTAGTCCCATATTGATTAGGCCTTGGACCCAAGGATCGAAGGTCCAACGATTCTGAAGAAACCTTCCTCCTACCAGAATCGTTTCTTTGCTTCGACTGATCAGAAGGTTTAAATCCTTGACTGCCTGCCTGAGGCACCGTGATCATAGAAACTGTGGGATGTTGTTGAACAGACTAAGAAAAAGTTTAGACTTTTCTGTCTTCCTTTAAGGTTGGGGACCCACATCCGTGAAAGACTTTCTCTTTGAAGAGATGCCCCAATTCTGGAGAAGGCTCATATTCTCCATGGTTATTTTCTCAATCATCTCTTTGACTGCCACGTTTGGAAAGAGGTCTCTAGCCCAGATGTTGGAAGATATCAGCTTCCTGGGTTCATCTCTTACTGTTGCGGCAGCGAACACAAACTCCCTACAGGCTCTCCTAGCCTTCATGAAGGCATATAGGTCTTTTACTAAGGTGGACATATGCATTCTGTCCAAGACAATGAGCATGTCTGGGGTACTTTGATGGGCTGAACACAACTCTATGCTGCTCTGTAGGGATAGGGAGGCTGCAAGGCAAGTCTTTCCTTTGTCTTTAGTCCCTTGCACAAAAGAAACTCAGAAAGTTTAGGGAGATTCTCGCTAAACTGTCATCCAGCGACGACCGCATCTAGTTTCCCTACAGAAAAGGTTAAGTGGACTTCCTTCCAATCCTTCTCCTGCATGGGTAAGGCTAGTGACAGAGGCTTGCACTCCTCAAGTGCAGGACATGGTTTGCCTGCCTCCACTGCCTTGACAATGGATTTAAATGCCTTCCAGTAAAGGGGAATGCTATTGAAGCAGGAGCAAGACAGGTAGGGTATCTCTTACTTGGTGCGAAACTTTTCGACCCATAGTAACCTGCCTTTCTCAAGGTACTTGACAAAATAGCCTGTGCCTTATCATGGTCGAAAATCATGACTTCCTTCAGTTCTGTTTCAATTTCTGACATTTGTTCATGCTTCAGTCGAAGGAACCAATTAGGGAAAGCGTTAAATCTCGGCCAAAACTGGATTTCGTCTAAAGGAACAGCTCCCATATTCTCCTAGATGTACAGTTTGCCGTCTAAAATCGGCATAATCTCCGAGTACCGCCAGGGATTAGTTTTGGAACATGTCGGGAGGTCTTGGTCTCTGGGTCGCTTGTATGACCCTTGGGGGGCAACAAGTGGAGCTTCACAGAGCTCTATGTTGAGTTTCGCCTCCTCCGTTTCGTCTTGTTTGCGAAATTTTTCCATTAGACCCATAAGATGGGCCAGTATCTGTTCCATTTTGTCTAATAGGGGGGTAGAAGGTGAAGATATCGATGTTAACGGCTCCAGAGCCGGCACAGACGGAGGGAATTCCGACGCGACATTGTCAACTTCTTCCCGGGGTGCATTACTGCCCTCCGTCCTGAAGGCTATCTGAATGCAGGGAGGTGCGAATCATGCCTGGGGCACCACTATTTCCCTACTTCCTTTTGGGAAAAGTAAGCTACGCATCCTATCGTTAGGTAGGTATGGTCCCGGAGAGATCTTTTGGAACCCTCTTACCAAATTGCTTAGTTTTTTTATGAGCTGCATCCCTAGATTCCATTGACTTGGGATTATCAAAACCTTCGGACACTAATGTCCGACAGATATTGCAAACTTGGGGGTCCCTATGTTGCAGTGATTCGCAAATAATATTGCAGGGGGCATGAATCCTGCATGCATTATGACCGTAAAAAGTACTTACTCTTAATATTGCAGAAGACTGCAACACATTTCATCTGGGATTCCTCCTGTGAAGAAAGGAAAGCAGAATAAGTCTACAATTGATTATCTCACCTGATAAGAATAATTGATAGTCATCTTTTAATTATTATAACTTAGGATAGTGAGCTAGAAAGGGATAGTGGGAGACACATACTTGTGTATCCCTTGCAAGCAACTGTTGTTAACTCCTATCAATATTAAATATAGAGAGTTTCCTTTACCAAGGTAACTCGAACGAAAGGGTTCTAACCCTTTGGGGTAGGAAAATTGTAATTGCCACTGCCTTATCTAATTATTTATTACTATGGGGTAAGGATAACTGATTTCTAATCAGAGTACTGAAGGAATTCCATTCTTTCAATATAAGTTCGTCTCAGCAGAAGCCTGCACAAGGGTACCCAGATATGTTAGAAATTAACTACTGTATAATCTTATAATAGTTTTCTGTTTGCAGTATATACTATATTGCAAATTACTGGGTACTATATAATTTTATATTGTAGTTCAGTGAGTGTGCTGCCGGTAAGGCTAGCATCTTGCGGCACGGTCCAGCCGGCATGACACCGACTGGACTAGGACATATAAAAGACAAATTTGTTTATCCTACCCAGTCCATTTGCTGTGGCCTTCCCTTCCATTATTAAAATCATAGAGTTTCCTGATCAGGGAAGCTAAAAGGTAAGGGTTCTAACCTTTATGGATAGAAGTTGTACCACCACCGGCCCTTTATTTTATTTAATATTGTAAGATAAAACTTAAACTGATTTCTAATCAGAACATTGAAGAACTTCTATTCTTCCAATATAAGATTGGTCTCAGCAAACACCTGGGCAAGGATACCCAAGATATGTTGGAAAATAACTGCTAGTATAATGTATACAATAGTTTTTTATATGCAGTATATAATATACTGCAAATAAACTGACTATTATAAACATATACTGTAATACTGTAATCCAGCCGGCATATAGCCGGCATAGCTAGTCCCTGCCGGCACAGCCCGGCCAGCATGCTAGCTGAAAGAAAGAGAGAAAGCATGGAGTGAAGGACTGCCTTATTACCATGTATGTATATTCTAAATAAGGCTATAAATATATAATTTACTGCCTTTCCCCAGAATGGAGGTTCAAATGGAAGGGGAGGATGCATCATTCAGGCTTCAATCCAACCAACAGTACCATCACTGGCAAAGTCCACCCGGCACATGGCCGGCAGGCTAGCACCCGGCAGCACTAGTACAGTCGGCATGCCGCCGGCTGAGTCAATACCTGCCGGCTGTATACCCGGCAACACTACTTGTGGCCAGCAATCCAAGGGAGGACTGATGAACCTTGGTGACAGAAGATACTTCTCTCCAATAGTCATCATGGCTGCCAGCAGATGTCATAGCCGCCGGCAGCCGTCATGGCCGCCGGCAGTTAACATGGCCGCCTGCAGACGGCATAGCCACCGGCAGCCTTCTAGCCTCCAGCAGCTGTCATGGCTGCCGTCAGCTAATATAGCCGCCGGCAGCCGCCTTGGCCGCCGGCAGTCGTTATGGACCCCGGCAGCTGGCATAGCCTCCAGCAGCCGTCATGGCTGCCGGGAGTTGTCCTAGCAGCCGGCAGTCACACAACCACTGTTAAGTAAGAGTCCAGCTGACCCCACAACCCACCGGCAATCGGTGAGATTGCAGGACCAAAGTGTTGCGATGGCAAGGCCATCACTAAAGGACAGAGGTGGGAGGGAAAAGGGTCCTGTATGAGGTGTGAAAGGAGCCAGCAAGGTTGCTGGTCCTACCACACCCCAAAGTAGCTCTGTTTCAGTATTGGCGCCTTCCTAGGCGGCAGGAGAGTATCTATTCTCAAGCCTAGGGTCTGCAATACAGTTAAGGGGACGGCGGCAGTGCCGCCTCCTCTCAACAAGGGAGAAACAGAGTTCCAGTGCCGGCGCCATCCTAGGCAGCAGAAGAATGTCTATTCTTCAGCCTAGGGTCTCTGACCACAGGACTAGTGTTCTAGACTGCAGGGAGAAGGTGACAGCATCATACAACCACTTCAAGTGCAGCCTAGGGAGGGCTAGCCTCGTATGCCGGCAGCCTAGCCGGCAGGGGAATGACTATTCACCCTGCCAGCCGGCTGCCAGCACAAGACTATATTCTCTGAGGTTCTGACCGAATCTCAAAACCTGCTATCTGCGGCTAAGGGAAGGGACAGAAAACCCTAGGCTAGTCATGCCTGAATGAAAACTTGAGGCATGACCCACTAGAGTTGTAGCCTAAGGCTACAATCAGAGGGAAGGAAGGATTACCCTTAAATCTCCACTGGAGACGAGTATCAGTTAAATAATAATTCTAGGAGATTTCTATCTACGCCTGAATTGATAAAATGATACACGAGGGTAAATGGGGAAAGGTCTGAAAGTATGCTACATCGCCTAGGTTAGGTTACCTAAGCAAGACGAGATCTCGGTTATCTAAATCACCGAAACTCTGATGTGTACGATCGGCATAGAAAAGGAAAAATTATGCATACCATAAATATCTTTACAAGTATAAATTGCCAAAATAGCTTTCATAATTAATTAATCAGTGCTATTTCAACCGGGAATGTCGTTCTATTAACTAAATAACACATTCCTAACGAACGACAGCGTCCATGTCGCCTTCGGTAACAGGCCTAGCTCCTAAGCAAAACAAATTACTCTAATTTCACTGTGAAACAGGAGCTAAAATATACACATTGTAAAGAATCAATACTCATCTTTCCAGAGGCGAAAGAAGCTGGAGATTGCATAATAATCCTCACAGAATCAATCAAAAAATTTAGAGAGACAGGGAACACCACCGTGCGAATTCGCTACAAAATTAGGAATGTCTGCCATCTTGGATATGGTGCCGTCTTGATACTCAATAGTAGTATGGCAAATAGGGTAACCTTGATAACGGCTCCCCTTCCAAAATTGCCACTCTTCCCTCTCGAAGCGAAAACGCTATTCGGGGTGAAGATCGCTATGTGTCGTATCAAGATATACGTCCCCTGATTTATGCGATATCCTTAAGAGACTATTAAGGATATTTATGTCAGGAGTTAAAATTCTGGAGACCTAAAGGTAAATTTTCTGGGAATATCACTGTAGTTAATATATCCCTTGGAAGCTACAATTGGGAACCTTCCATCAGGACGACGTGGCTTGAGCTCAAATTTTTTTTTTTTTTTTTTTTTTTGTGTGTATCCCGCTATCATTACTACAAAAACTCTGAAAATTTTCAAAGAAGTATACTTTTGTTTGGTGTTCCATATAAATGATACCCTATATGAGAATAAGGACAATATTCATTTCGCTGAAAATGCAATGGCATAGAGATTTTCTCATCTTGAATCACGTCTCCAATGCCAATGGGATCCTCCACAAATATGTAGAATGATGATATTTCCAAGGATTTTATCATAATAACACTACAGGATGTTGTTGAAGGAAGTCATGATCGCAAAACGCTATCCTCGATTTCATCATGTTAGGCAATTAAATGTTATAAATTTTCAGAAGGCCCACCTTTAACTATGAGCTATGAGAGACTGCAACGTTGAGGTTTATAATTTGGCTGCTCTTCAAGGAAAGCATGAAATCTATAAATAAGTAAGCTGTTGCATTAATTAGAATCTCAAAAAACTATAATCATTAAAATTGTATAACCTAATACTCAAAAAAAAAAAAAAAAAAGATATATATACACTGTATATGAACTAACCATGAAAATCAGCAAGGAGCAATTTGGTGTGTATTACAAAAATATATTCTAGAAAATTCCAGGAAGATTTTAATGGATTTTAATATTTTCTGATTTCAGGAGGAACACCAAATAATCTCATCTGGAGTGGCAGTCTATTATCAAACATTTCTGAAGTATGAAAAGAACATCACGATATACAGTATATCATTATAATACTACAAATATATTGAAACGCTCATTTGGCCTGACTTGGGAGTTTTATGTGTTACAATGGTCACTCCACCTTTATCTCATATTTTCAATACCAATTATTAATGGAACGTAGGAAAAAGTAATGCTACAGTAAACCAGTAATATAATTTTTTACAATAGCAATTGAAAAAAAAAATATTCTATTTCATCAAAACACACTTATTTTTGGAATCCGTGAATTTTATTATCTAAGTTATTATTTTTTCACCCAGTCTAGTAACAAGTACTTTATTCATCACTAATCTTTACAAAGTCAGTTCATATAAAGTTTATTTTAGTTCGTAATTACTTCATTGCATCTTTACGTAAAAAAAAAAAAAATCCAGTTAATGCTACCTCTTTCTAGTTAATTTTAAACACCCGAAACTTAACTTGAAAATTAGGTCCATATCATCATTTGTGACCTGGTTCAACTTTGTAATTGATATTAAGATTGTAGTTTCCTAATTACTGTTTGGTAATAAACGAGAACAGTCGTTCGTGTAGTTGCCAGAAAACTAATATGCCAATATAGATATACGAATGATAATAGATTCTCAATTACCTCTTAATACAGCTAGCTGGACTAGTTATTATTTGTAATGTTAATAGGATTGATATATTGTTTCAACTGTGAATGTTTCGAGGAAATGGGGAAATTGAATGTTAACAAGCTACAAGTTATATTAATTAAGGACTTCAGTCTTAGATGTTTCTCATGTTTTCAATTTTCATTAACAAGCTGTAAAATCAAATGTCAATTTCCTCTGAACCTTTTAACATTCTTTTATATCATATAAGTTTATGATTTTTTTAACTGCTGCAAACAAGTTATCTAAATACATGTAATTGAAAGGAAATTACCATTAAACCTCATCATAGCAATTTATTCAGATTAATTTTACAATCTTTATATTAAAGCATTTAACCTAATCTAACCTAACATTAAATACATATGAATATAACCTACAAGTAATTATATTAGCTAGGAATATCGGTTCATCTTTATTTATACATGCCATTTCATCCCTTTTGAAAGTTTTGTCTAATTACTAGCACCAGCCATCCGTTGTGATACTATCGCTAGAGAGTTATGGGGTCTTTTGACTGGCCAGACAATATTATATTGCATCCTTCTGTCTGGTTACGGTTCTTTCAATTTGCCTACAAACATACAGCGAATAGTCTTGCCTATTTTTTACCTATTCTCCTCTCCCCTCATACACCTGACAACACTGAAAATACCAAATAATTCTTCGCCCAAGAGGTTATTGCACTGTAATTGTTTAGTGGCCTCTTTCATCTTGTTGGAGAGAATTAGAAGAGACTCTTCAGCTATGGTCAGCAGCTCTTCTAGAACAAGGTCACTCCAAAATCAAACCATTGCTCTTTATTCTTGGGTAGTGCCATAGTCTCTGTACATTGTTCTTCCATTGTCTTGTGTTAGAGTTCTGTTGCTTGAGGATGCACTCGGGTACGTTGTTCTGTCTTATTTCTCTTCCTCCTGTTTTGTTAAAGTTTTTATAATTTATATAGGCGATATTTATTTTCATGCTGTTATTCTTCTTATACTTTTATTTCTCCTTGTTCCCTTTCCTCGCTTTTGCTATTTTCCCTGTTGGAGACCATGGGCTTATAGCACCCTGCTTTTCCAACTAGTGTTTTAGCCCCCCCCAACCCCCCCCCCCCCTCCCCACCCCCAGCATCGTGTTCTTGATTGCACCAAATTGTAGAAATTGCAAGAAAAATATCATACCATCACGCTTGCAATACGACCCTCAAATTGTTACAGCATCAGTGTTATTGGTGACCGGTATGACATTGATGCCTCCAAATAACACAAAACATGAATAGTTTGTAGGTGTGACTAAAGCTTATGACCTACAGGACAGATTACCCATTCCACATTGGAAAAATTTTTTGTTACAAAATAAGTCACACTTGTCATCCCTCCTGAATTTCATTCCTGTGTCTTAGATAAAAAATGCTCACTCACTCCTCAATGATTCAGACTGATCATGGGTGTGATGCTGAAAGAAACTGGAAAGACTGTATTATTGCCATCCACTGCTGTTGTTGATGTCCTAGAACTGTCCTGAGCAAGCCATGCTGAAGGAGGTATTAGGATATTTTGTCACCTATATTATGCCATTATACATCATTGATATCTGACTGCACATTGTCGAACACCAAGACTTCAGGATTAAAAAAAAATAAAAAAAATCCTTTTTTGCCACGAAATAGCACAAAACACTACTATCAAAGGTAACATGGATATATCGATGGTAATATCAGTCTTACTAAGCATCTTTATTCTTAACGTAGGTGACAGTGTGAGCTATCCTTATTATCGAGGAAGAAAAAAAGCATTTGACGCTGACCTTTACTGTAAAGAGCAGGCAAAACCCCTTGCAGAGTACGGTCTTTCTGTAAGTTTCCTGTTCATTAACTATAATGTCCTTAATACTGCTAGGTTCTACTTTTCGATTGTATACCTATTATAACTTCAAAGGTGACTTAAATGCATTAAGGATATATAAAATAAGAACTAAGAAGCCTGCCTCCCCCTGAAAATGCATTCTATTTTCATGTGTTGTGATCCTTTCATAATAAAGCTTAGAGTGAAAGAACTCACTAATCCAACCTTGATATACCAAATCCCTTAAACCATTTTCGCAAGCTTCTTGATGGGATGTTAGTACTTGTCATGGACAAGGACCCAAAACCAAAACAAAACAAAACAAGCCAAGTACTGTTGGTGCTAGTCAGTATTACCGTGCTAGGCAGTATTTTACCATGCTAAGTGGTATATACCATGGTATGTGGTATATATTGTGCTAGGCAGTATATCTTAGCAATCCGTATTTAACAACAGACATATGCATATAAGCGGATGCCCAATTTGTTGGAGTAATGAGAGCTTTTGGTATAGAGGAAATGCCACACTAAATCTTGATTAAGTAACTGGCAGCAGAGTGACGGATTGGGTTTAAGGCTATAGACAAACTGCCTCTTCGACTTTTACTCCTATGCCTAGCGGTTGATCTTACTAGAAATAAAATGGATGATCAGGGATCACTTGCCTTAGTTACACAGGCGTTGCGCATCACAAGGAACTGGCTATCCTTTAATATCTAGCCAGTGAAACCTCTATGGATTTAGTCAGTCATTGAAAGAGAAGATGACAGTATGGACCCAAGTCCCTGGCAAAGTGGGGTGATAAAAATTTCCTGGTTTATAAGTACTACAGAAAATATTTAAAATTGGTAATTGAAATGTTAGAACTATGAATCACATTAGGAAGTTACAGCAAGTGGAGAGTGAATTTATGAAATACAGCTTTGATATATTGGCCCTAAGTGAAATACATTGTCAGGTGATTGGTGAGGAAACTTTAGACCGAGGATATATATATATATATATATATATATATATATATATATATATATATATATATATATATATATATATATATATATAATCTATATATTTATATATATATATATATATATATATATATATATATATATATATACATACATACATATATATATATATATATATATATATATATATATATATATATATATACATAGATAGATATATATATATATATATATATATATATATATATATATATATATATATATATATATATATATCTATATATATATATATATATATATTATATATATATATATATATATATATATATTATATATATATATATATATATATATATATATATATAATATATATATATATATATATATATAATATATATATATATATATATATATATATATATATATATATATATATATATATATATATATACACTTAGGAAGACCAGATGGAGTTTGAAAAGGTGCTGTAGGATTGGTGACGACATCATGAGCAGAAAAGGCTTTAACCGAGGGGATAGCTATAAATAGTAGATCGTTACGAGCAAAGTTCAAATCAATGCAGTGCAATATGAGTATTATAGTTTTCTATGCCCCAACTAATGATTCCCCTGAAGAAATGAAAACGAATATTTTGAGGAACTGCAGAGTGTAATGGATGCGATCCCGGAAAGAGACATGAAAATTGTGATCGACGACTTCAATGCTAAGGTTCGAGGAAATAATCAAGGGATAAGGAATGTGCTGGGTGTCGAGGGTGTTAGAAAAGTTGCAAATGGAATTTGAATTCATTCTGTTCGGCAAATAATCTTGTCATAAGAGGTGCTCTTTTTCAACATAAGTATACACGGACCTCACCATGTGTCAATTACAGAAATCAGATAGATCCCTTTGCCATTAATAAAGAGACGAGAACTCTGTGAGATGTAAAAAGCTATGTATGTGAAGATATTGGTAGTGACCACCAACTCCTCATTGCCAGGCTGAAATTAAAAAAGAAAACACCTAACATAATGATATATAGAATACCTAGGTTCGATACAACTAAGCTTCAAAAAGAAGAGCCCAGGGAAAGAATGGCCATTGAATGTAGGAATCAATTTTCCGTCTTAGAGACTTTAAGAGACGAAAAATCGACAATTAATGAAGAATTAGGTGATATCAAGAACATAAATCAGTCAGTTGGTAGTGAAGTCCTGGGACACGGAGTTAAAGGAGGAAGCCATGGATATCAAACGATACATAGGACACAATGAAAAGGAGAAAAAGA
>NC_090741.1:135786684-135789184 GCF_036898095.1 Palaemon carinicauda | reverse complement strand
AATCCTGCTTGTTCATCTCTCAGCTCTTCATCAATCTTACTCTCCAGTCTCTTTAAAAAAAGCATACTATATATTTTCATAACTACTGACTGAAGTGTTATTCCTCTGCAATTATTGCAATCAGTCAGGTCTCCTTTGATAACTATTTTCACTAACACTCCTAACTCCCATTCATCAGGTTTGCCTCCACATAACACATTCTACAAAAAAAAAAAAAAAAAAAAAAAAAAATCCCTTCATTTTGGTCAGTATTATCTCGGCAGTTATTCTATCAAGGTACGCTTAATCTCTTTAGGTTCTTTAGAATATCTTCGAGTTTAATAACACTAAGTTAAATCATGGGCACGTCAAGGTCTTCATCAAGGTTAAGTATATAAATCAAATTATTCCCTTCATATCTACTCTTCATGACTGCACAAAAGTGTTCCATTAATCGTTGTCGATTTTTCATCTTTTTGTGCTATAACAGAGCCATCTCTACTTTTAATTGGTATAAGCTTCTTCTGCTTTGCCCAATTCGAGATTTCAATAATAATTCTATGAGTAATTCTTACACCATATCCAGTTCCTGAATTCATAGCATACAACCAACTGGTATGGTGGGTACCACTCATGTAGGGTTAGGTAAATGTTTGTAAATTATTTAAGACTTTTGTCATATATTTCTAGTTATATTTTCATTCAGTTCCTTATACGTAAATTGACGTTATTTCAAGAAATTTAATTTTTATTTCGCATTTAAGAATCTAAGTTAATACTTGATTAAAATGCTGAGAAACAACAACTAACATTTATGTACAAGCATCTAGAGATTGTTTATGAATTTTGTTACTGAGGGCAGACATTAATGTTTCCACTTGATACGAGACCAGAACTAAAAAAGAATGATAAGCATTGTATGGAGAGAATTTGGTAAAGTAAATGATTTGATGAAAGCTAAAAGTAGACTTTCTCTATAAAGAAAAACTTTTAATGAGATGTTACTATGAGTATAAACTTATGCATCAAAAACAATTTGGACCCTTACAAAAGCCTTGGAATATAAGCTAGTTACAACCGAAGAGCAATAAAAAATGATAATGATAGGAATAACACTAAGAAAAAGAAAATGAACAACATGGATATTAGAATACAGTAAAGTTAGGGATATTCTAAGAACATGTAAGAAAAATAAAATGGACATGTACAGGACATATAATGAGAATAGATGACAAAATATGAACATCAGGGATAAAAGAATGGGTCCACAGAGATTGTAAAAGATGCAAGACAAAAAAGAGAAGACGAAGGATTGACGAATCAGTACAAAATTTTGTGTAGACAATAAAAAGACGGAATTGGAAAAACATGTCCGCAGCCTTTTTTCTACTATGGACAAGTAACGGCGGATGATGATGTTAATGTTGATGTTTATTCACTCAGACGCGCACATATACACCTATATATATATATATATATATATATATATATATATATATATATATATATATATATATATATATATATATATATATATATATATATATATATATATATATATACATATACATATATATATATATATATATATATATATATATATATATATATATATATATATATATATATATATATATATATATATATACATATGTATATATATATATATATATATATATATATATATATATATATATATATATATATATATATATATACATATATATATATATATATGTATATATATATATATAAATATATATATATATATATATATATATATATATATATATATATATATATATATATATATATATATATATATATATATATATATATATCATATTCTACAACAAAATCTTTCTTCCTCGGTGATACCTCTAAGAATAAGTTGCTTCTTGGGGAATAGGAAATGTAAAAGGCGGTTACTTAACACCATTTCCACTATCATGATCTTACAATTTTTTTTATCCTCGTTCAAGTTTTATCTATTATAGTCACCATACAAATTAACTATTTAGAGGACAACTAACCCATTTTGGATCAATATTCTTCCATTTTCAAATCAAATGGAAACAAAATATATAAGATACATTATGCAGTATTGTTCTGCAAATTAAAGGGGACTATTTTTTCCCCCCAAAGATAGGAAACAAAAGGGAAGTGTGACAGTGCCTAGTGAACTCTTCCAGGACCAACAACTGCCGAAAATTGCTCAGGCATTCTGCAAGTGTACAGTTTATTTGATTATGGTAAGTCTCTCAAAATTCAACATAAAATAGCTAAATTATTTCGTTGTTAGGGGAAATAAGTAAAATTGGTCCGTTCATGTTTAGATCTTGCATGGTATTCATAACCGGACTAAGAAATGCCAAAATAATAACTGACCGCCTAAAAACGATTCAGTACAAACAATATCAGTTTCTGACAGACTGAACTGCCTGGACTACGAGATAGCTAGTGGCCTTCATTGTAACCTACATCAATACTGATTAATTGATGTTTATTTTGGGAATATTTC
>NC_090741.1:135779184-135781684 GCF_036898095.1 Palaemon carinicauda | reverse complement strand
AGTCAGATGAACCTACTTCATGACCTTTGGATACAATTTTTACCTAAACCTGTATGCAGTGCCATACCTGATGTTGATGTTTTGCCCAGGAAAGACTGGATGACCAAAGAACGATGCCTTATAGACAGCCACTTCACCACCTTCAAGACCTCCATCAATGCCTCAACTCCTGACCAAAATACAACTATTCAATATCAATCAAAACGTACAGGAATGCTGTATGGAACAGACGCTCACCCCATGATGTGCCAGAGTGGCAACAAACCAACCACCACCCATATATGCCCCTACTCACTCATGCCCCGACCTGCAACCCTAACTGCCACTAACAGATGTCCATCTGCCATAGTATTTTTTACAGCCACTCATGATTCGGGGTGCTTCAAAGAAATTTGTGAATGGTTGTCAGTTGACAAACAACATGCAAGTAGACAACCCCTTGTGACGGTGGGCTCCCCTGTCACTAATCATTTATTTCTATATGATGCATGTGCGGTTATGTGCATTTTGGTAGACATAAGTGCTTTCCATTTTCTTCTACCAGGGCTACTCTCCGGGACACATTTTTGTATGTCAAAGCCTGCCAACATCTTCGTGGTAGCTGCCAACATATGTGTGATCACCACCCATAATTAGGAAAACCTTACATAATTGTTTGTAAGTGCCAATTATCATTGGAATTTTCTCATTGTTGACGTCACATTACCAATATTTGGTGCGGATTTCCTCACACATTTCCACCCTCTGGTTGATGTTGATCTCTTAGGCTTGGTCAACAAAGACTCTTACTTATCGACACCTTTTCAACCCAGCCCCTCGGACAATGCTCTCCCCATCACTGCTCACGCGGATACCTATGCCTACCTCCACACATAATCTTTAACATACGCCAGCGGTTCCAACCAGACATGGTATTTATCATCTATATCAGGGTGATAGGACACCCAGTGCTTTCTAGATTAAGGCATCTGGCATCATATCGTATAACAGCAGATAAAAAAAAATTGAAGTAATGGGTCTTTGCTTGAAGGTCTGAAGCCAATAGTCATCACCCTAACACATTATCCAAGAGAAAGAGGGCTCCCTGCATCAGTGTGGGGATTCATGGCTGCTAAACGGGCATATATGACCTTCTACATGCGCAAAGCACAGATTTTCTTCACGTTTAAAATTTTAAAGAGATTATCAGGTGCCCATGAACCCAGTAGACATCTTTTTTGTGTGTATTATGCTGGACTACCTACAACAAAATGGCCTTGTAGTTGAGAACAACAAGTGTAACTTTGGCAATAATGAAGTTTCATCATTAGCGCACCTCATAACTCCTGAGGGAGTCCTCCCTCATCCTGAGAAGGTAGGAGCCGTTCAGAATATCCCCAAGTCCTTGACCGTCAGAGCAGTACAAAAATTCTAGGGCATGATCAAATATTATCACTCTTTCCTGCCAGCCATCTCTGTCACTCTTGCACCCCTCTACATGTCCCTCCAGGACAAGCCAAAAGACCTGAAGTGGGGTCCACTCCAAGAAGAGGGCCTCTGAAACACAAAGAATGCTCTGTCAACTGTCGAGGCTCTCCCTCTCCCCATGCAAACTCCCCCTCTCTTTATCTCCAACAATACTAGGGACGTCATTATTGCTGCAGTACTCTAGTAGGGGAACAATGGCTCATCCTTCCAATTGGATTTCTTCAGTAGGGGACTGTCCAAGCCAGAATCACTCTACTCTACCTTCAGCAGCAAAAGAATGGTGATTTATTTGGCAGTCCATCACTTTCGCCACTTCTTAGAAGGTACGCCTTCCGTCATGTTTACGGACCACATACCTTTGGTGCACGCCTTCAATTGATATTCTGAGGCTCGATCTGACCATCATTGCTAACATCTCTAGCCGAACACAAATACAACCTTCAACACATGCATGGAAAATGAAATATTTTGACAACGAAATGTCAAGAAACACATTAACCATCATTCACCTAGATGTGAATTACAATGCCTTGACAGAAGACAATCGAAAAGATTCAGAGTATGAAGCATGAAAGACATCCTTCATATCCCTAAGTTGGGATGAGGTCCCCCTCGACAACCGGAACACTACCCTCCTCTATGATGTCAGTACTGTTAGACCACGACCATGAATACTTGCACCCATGCTTCCACAGGTGTTTGCTTTTAATCATGGACTTTGTCATCCTTAGCACCAATCTACAGCATAAATAATGAACACAGATCTTTTGACACGGTATTACTAATTATGGTAAGGATTTGATCTGCAACTGTACTTCAGGCCAAACTTTAAAGGTACATCAACGCACAGATTCTGTAGTGGGCACCCTTCATCAACATTATCATTGTTTTGCCTACACCCAAGTCATCGTAGTATGTCCCCGACCCACACCTCAAGGACATCATTTACTGTTTACCGTCATTCGCCGCTCCACTTGTTGACCTCTTTAACCCCTAAAGGATTGATTTTATAAGAGAACGAGCATTTCATAAT